>NC_090649.1:64695582-64995582 GCF_040937935.1 Hyperolius riggenbachi
AGTGGATGGATAAGTGATGCAGCGTAGATCTAGCGTTGCACGTCCTGCAGTACTTGTTCAATTATGCACTTTATGGAGAAAATGTATTTTATTTTGGAAGTGTGCAACATTATAGATATGTGATATGTGTGTATGTATTTTCATGTTTTTTAGTGCTCCTGTTTTATACTGCCTGAGGAAGCGGGCGATAGACCCGTGAAACGCGTTGCAAAATTGTGGGAGTCAAATCAATTAATAAATTGTGTATGATTATTTATACCAAATTTAGTGTCTGATTTCTGGGGTGGTGAATCATCCAGGACCCCCCATTTTATGATATTTTTAATTTATTTTATTCTGATTGGCGCCTCTGTTATAAACATTTCTGATGATGATGTTCTCCTTCTGCTGTTTTGGTGCTAACTTTTTAAAATTTTGAATTTGAAATTTGAAGCCTAGCACGCAAAGCTGGGAGGGGTGATCAGGACACAGGACAGTTGGAACTTTGTTCTCATGCTTCCTGTCACCTCCTTTCAACCAAAAAGATGGCTGCCCTCATGAAATCACAAGCATTTGCCTGTTTTTTTTTTTAAACAGGGTGGGTAAGAGATTATATTACCTATCTATTATAATTAACATAACTAATGTAACTTAATGACAGTATGTTTGTTTAGGCTGCAGTTCCCCTTTAAGCAGATCAGCCTACCGCTGATATGCAAATTGTGTTCACACATTTTGAGAGTATGTTTTTATTATCTTGCGAATAAAGCGATCTTTTAAAGTATCACACTACGGAGCTGTCCTTTCCCACTTAGAGTTCCGTCTACAATTAACTTATCTGTATGTTTTGGGGATGTGGGAGGAAACCCACACAGACACAGGGAGAACATACAAACTCCTTGCAGATGTTGACCTGGCTGGGACTTGAACTGGGAATTCAGTGCTGCAAGGCGAGAGCGCTAACCACTACGCCACTGTTCTGCCCGTTTGTGACATAACAACCGATTTTATATCACCTACAGGTACCAGGTGATATATTTTGCTTCCCATTGACGTAAATGGGGTCTGGAGCCTTGAGCACTGTGTTTGCTGGACTTTTTTATGGTGACTTCTTTCCCGCATGTTTACCGCATGGTTTCTGCCATTTTACGTGTGTCTCCACACTTTTTTTTCGAAATATACCTGCATGTGGAAAACATGCGGGAAAATTCTAGTAAATATGGAAAAAATTTGGAAATTATCGCTGCCGGTCTGATTGTGAATAGAGCCCACTGTACTTGATGCTTTTACTCTTTGCATCCACAGTATACAAAGGAGATTCTCACAAAGTGTTACTGAAATTGGCAAGTGATAGGAATAACATGTTAAATTATTGTTATTATTATTATTATTAATAATAATTTATATAGCACCAGCATCTTCCGTGGTGCTGTAAAACAGAATACAAGGTATAACAATACAATATAAACAATACAACAGCGAACAGTACAAGACAATTGTGGATTACAGTTTATACAGTGAACAAATCAATTACAGATTATTGCATAATGGTGGAAGCAGGGCAGGATATACCATAAGGCATTGTAGGCATGTGCCTACAGGCGCCTGATGATAGAAAGGCAGCTCTCTCCCCTCCTCCAGCGCCTCCCTCCTTCCCTATGCAGAGTCCTGATGAGAGTCTAAATAAGAGGTTACTCCCCTGTTCTCTGCATTCCACTGATGAGCGCTTACTTCAGCCAGAGGTACCTCTAGCTACTTAATACTGAAGTTCTTCTAGCTACCTAATACTTAGTGGCATCTCTAGCTACTTAATATTGAGGATAGCTCTGGCTACTTACTACTAAGGGGCACCTGTTGCTATCGATGATGGGCAAAGGAAGTAAGGGAGAAGTGACAGCTGGGCCAGCCAGCACACTTGCCATGCGGTTCGGCTGGGTTTGTGGGTTCGTGGAAGGCGAAATCTAAGGTGCCAGGACATCTGTGCCTATATAGACTATAGGTGCCTAACCCTATATAGGCTCCTGTGAGGTAAATCCGGGCCTGGGTGGAAGATATGCACACACATTCACAGCATTAAGAGACAAAAGGGAAAGAGAGCCCTGACCAATCGGCTTTATAGTTTTAAGGGTTAAATTGAATGTGTAAGGGAAAAAAAGTGCCCCTCTGGGGTACTTATCTTGGCAGGGGGAAGCCTCTGCATCCTAATCAGGCTTATTTCATCCTCTTGAGCCTCGGGGATCCAGCTCTGGCTTCCCCCAAAATCCCCCGATAAGTGCCGACAAGCTGTGCGCAATAGTTACAATTTGCTTTCTGGCACAGGTGCATTATCAGCTTTGTACGCTGTGCGCCTGCGCAGTAGAGCTGACCTGTTTGGGATCGGCTATTTCTGGATGAGCCCAATCGGAAAGCCGCTACTGCACCAGAATAGGAGGGAAGATTGTAAATATTGCTGCACACGGTGTTCGGGGCCTGCGGGATCCCGGAGGGTGAAGAGAATGTGGAAAGCCTCATTAAAAACCAGAGGCTTCCCCCTCCTGAGGTAAGTACCCCCCAGGGGCACTTTCTATTCTTACAGATGCCCTTTAAAGCAGAACTGTAGATATAAAATAAACACATTTTTTCACTTACCTGTGGCTTCCCCAAGCCCCCAGCAGCCATCCTGTCCCGCGCTGCTCCTCAACGATCCTCCTTTCTCCCGCGGCCAGCTACCAGGCATGGGCTTAAATTCGGATTACGTGATTACAAACACTTCCTCCTTCCGTGGATGAAGGAGGAAGTGTTTGTAATCACGTGACGCGCGTGGACCGCATCGTGGGAGGCACCGAGGGACGAGCGAAGAAGACGTCCGACGGGTAAGCTTGACCCCCCGCCCCCCCCCCCCCCCCCCCGCCCAGCCCGCATAGCATTACTGAGTAATGCTATGCGGGCTGAATCCGAATTTAAGCCCATGCCTGCCAGCTACTTTCGGTTTCACCGCCAGGCCACTGCGCCTGCGCGGCTCTGGCCACGCATATCCTTTCTTCGCGTTCCCCGGGGAACATAAAGAAAGGATACGCTTGGCAGGGCTGTGCTGGCCTCGACTTACAAGTCGAGGTACGGGACCGACCGGCGGCGGCGGGGGAATGGAGACTCTTGGAGATTCGAAGTGGGACAGGACAGCTGCTGGGGGCTTGGGGAAGCCCCAGTTAAGTGAAACAATGTGTTTATTGTATATCTACAGTTCCGCTTTAAGGGATAGTACAATAGGTGAAGGGAAAGGTGTGTATATGAGATGGTAAAATGGTGGCCAGTGAGAGAGTATGTTTGCCTGAAGAGGTGAGTTTCCAGGTTGCGCCTAAAAAGGGTAAGTGTGGGTGAGTGGCGGATGTGTTGAGGGAATGTTTTCCAGAGGAGGGAAGAGGATGGAGAGAAATCTTATAGGCGAAAATGAGAGGAGGTGACCAGAGAGGAAGACAGGAGAATATTATTAGCAGAGTGAAGATTGTTTGTAGGATGGTATCTGGAAATAAGTTTATGATATGCAAAACACTAGCTCTACTTCCTAATAATGTGTGAAAAATGAATATAAAAACAGCAGGGGCCTAGCGAAAAAAAATCACTGGGTCCTTTGCTCAGCTGCCTGTGCAGGCAGGCAGCTTTTTGACCATTGTGTAGGTTTGCATGCTGCAGGACTCTGGAAAGAAGAGCTTCTGTCAGTTTTGCAGCTTGTGCTTGCTGAGGAATTTGCATGCGTTGTCATGCAAATTGCCTGGCCACATTCATTGGAGGCGTGTACTATAAGTACTATGTGTTTCCCACAATGCTTCGCTGGTCATATGGATTCCTTCCTGTGAAACACTCTGGAGAGTGTCAGCCATGCTCTTTGTTTGAAGATCAGCTTAGAGTAATTCCTGGAAACTGTGCTAGGCAGGTTCCCTAGTGCAGTTAGGATTGTTTATCTGTTTTGTTTGTCTGTTGCGATTGTCTTGTCCCAACGGTGGTCGGCAGGAAATCGTTCTGATCTCTGTTCTTGGAGCATAGCTGGTGCAGCGGTTGCTACCAGCTATCTCTTCTGTTCTGCCTCTCTGGATCGCACTAGCATCCTGCGCTAGTGCTGTGGATCCTTCTGTTCTGTTACTCTGTCTCTGGATCGCACTCGCTTCGCGCTAGTGCTGTGGATCCTTCTGTTCTGTCTTCCTGGATCGCGCATGCCACTTTCGCTAGTGCTGTGGATCCTATCTCTCGCTTGTCCCTGTTTTCGTATGTCTGTCTTGTCTGCTACAATCGCTTGCTGGAGGCTCGGTGAGGTAGCCATTAAGCAAGCGCTCGCGTCCTCTGTTTCATGTTTGTCTGTCGATGGTTAGTTAGGCGTGATTGTTTCTGTTGTGCTTTCTGTTTCGTATTTGCTGTTGTGTGTGTGCGGTCGCGGGGTGGCGACTAGATTGGCTCACACACATACAACCTGTCCCTTTGCTCGTTCTCATTCGCAATCGCTTCTCTTGTGATTGCGTTCTGCACTTCGTACAATTCCTGTCTGGCATTTGTGGAGGTACAGAGGATTGGTTCCTCTGCACTCCCCAGCGCCATCTGCCGACAGGAATTTCCCTCTACGGGTGCGTAGCACCTTTTGCTGGGTGCCTGCAATTATACGCTTGTGGAGGATTTCCGCCGTAGCAGCGCACGCGTTGTGCGCTGCTCACGGAGAAAGTTCCACAATCGTTACAGTCCTATTGCAAAATGTTGGTCATGGCTCACCGCAAAAATATCGGTATTATGCAGCCTTCATGCCCCCGCTTCTTCCCCTGATAGCTCAGATAGTAGTATAAGGTACCCTTCCCCATAGTGGTATTATGTAGCCTTTGTGTCCCCTCATCACCTACCCCCAGATAGCATTTTTTGGGGGAAGTTTCAGCTTAGGTATTCCCCTGAGATAAGTTTGACCAAAGATGTCCAAAGAGGCCCTATCATGTCCTTAGACATCCTAATCCACCAATGATCAGTAAAAACCAGTACTTGTGTGAAACAAAAAACACGCGGACAGTGGGAGCCTGATCTGCTGAAGTATAGCCGGGTATTTGGTGAAGTTGTATCAGATAAATGAAATACTCACAAACGTGGGTTGCTTCAGGAGGCAACCACTCATAAGGGCATGTAGGGAAGTACCGTCACCACTGTAGGGAAGTACCGTCTGTGGGAAAGATGGTCGCAGCTGCAGGAAAAGTGTTTATGCCACAAGAGCCCTTGTGGAGCGAATCCCTTAGCAAGGGTTAATGTAGTAAGATTATTAGTAAACGGGAGGTTACCAAATGGTATACCAATCAGTAAAAAACAGTGCTTCTGTATATAATATACTTGAAAAGGTTTTATCTTAACCTCTCTGGTGGTAACCCAGAATCAAGCTCAGGGTGGAAAAAAGAAGCCAGGAGCGGTAAAATTGATCCTGACTCGGGATAGCTGCCGGGAGGTCTATGCAGAGCCTGAAGCACAGTTGGCATATCAACTCACCTCACTCAGGATCCAGATGCTGGCAGCCATTCTCCTTCCGATCCTCTGAGGCTCAAAGGCTCTCAACCCCTCTGGTGAGATCACCGTTTGTTGTCATGAGGACAAACTGCGATCTCACTCTAGGATTACAGCGCCACCCAGAGGATAGAGGGGGGATTGCAGTGCTGGATCCCATGGAAGTAAGTGCACGGCTACTGCAGATCTCACTGCGGTATGATTTTTTCCCCTGGTTTTAGGGTGTAAAAGCACGCAAAAAAAATATTTCACCACTTTTAGACTCTAAAATCCAGAAATAATCATACCGCTAGGGAGGTTAAAGAAGGAGGATCACAGAGCAGGTATTAATTGATTCAGCACTTAGGACAATGCGTTTCGCAGTGTAAACTACTTCATCAGGACAAAAACGTCACAATACCTGGGATGCAGAAAGCCTGGGCGCCAGGCCTCCAGCCTACTAATAATCTTATGACCAGTTAAGAGAAAATGTTGAATCAAAAAGTATACAGATGCAGTATTATTATTATTATTGTTATTGTTATTGTTATTATTATTATTATTATTATTATTTCATATTTATATAGTGCCACCGACCAGCTTGAATGTTATTTATTTAATTTTTAATAACCATAATCTTCTTTGTATTCTTCTTAAGCTCTACAACAGCTTCCCATTTCTGCTAAACTTGCTGCCAGGATCTCACAAGAAGATCTCTAAGAACAATGTACAGACTGAGAGATTTGTACAGGAGAATTTTACTAAGCAGAGGCAAGAACTGGATGTAAATGACCAGAGGAATCTTGTTGATACATTTCTGGCAAAACAACAAGAGGTAAACGGAAAACTATAAATACAAAACCGATGCAGTGGTGCTTACTTGATAAGGGGAAGAGCTGTAACATAGAATTTATACTATGACCACTTAAAAGAAAACCTGTAACTTCATAAACCCCCTTTGAAAAAGCACATTGCCCGTATCATTCCTGATGTCACCTTTAGTGTTGGTCAAACATCTCATTGTTCAATATTCAGATATTTGCAGTTAATAGGAAAAGCCCCTATACATGCTAGACTCACTACATTTTCTGGGTATGTTAAATAGAACAGTGGGAACAAGGGGAGGGGAGGGGGGTTATTCAAAAAGATCTTGTAGTTTTTTTTAGGAAATTGATACAAATTTAAAAAAACCCTGTTTTTTAAAGGCGGGAAAATGACATTTGCAGTATATTTTAATGTATACTTTTTCAGAGCTCTGTATACACATTATATACAAACAAAATGCACAACATGGGGTCTTCCCCCTACTAAGCCTCTTTAACTCCTTGTCAACCATGCAGGCTGGTATAGCCAGAATGCAGAGCCCAGGCATACATGCAAAAAGGGCGCCTGAAAAAAAAGGGCCCGGGATAAAGACAAAATGATACGTTTGTATGTAAAACAATATTTTTTGTCTCTATATTATAATCTAAGATCAAGTGCTAAATATGTTGAATTAACGGTTATGAAGAGGCAAAATACAGTCTGTAACAAAAAAACGATGTTTACACTTGTTCATACCAAAAAGAAGAGAAACCCAGTAGAAATAACACCACTCAATCGTATTAAAGGGTAAGTATCAAAAATTACAACTTTATTACAACCATATCACAAAAATAATAATAATCACATTTTAAGATAATTCCACATTAGAATCAATTAAAAACACACAACCCATAAAACTCTCTGCCTGAAATAAAATATATGCACAATGCAATAGAATTATTATGCTTGGTATAGGTATGGATCAAAATAATCCCTCAGTAGAGATGGCCCGAACCTCCGATTTTCGGTTCGCGAACCGCGTTTGCGAACTTCCGCAAACGTTTGCAAACCGCAATAGACTTTAATAGGGTGGCGAACGTTGAAAACTAGAAACATTTATGCTGTCCACAAAAGTGATGGAAAAGATGTTTCAAGGGGTCTAACACCTGGAGGGGGGCATGGCGGAATGCCATACATACATGCCAAAAGTCCCGGGGAAAAATCAGGATTTGAAGCACAGCAGCGTTTTAAGGGCAGAATTCACATTGCATGCTAAATTGGAGGCCTGAAGTGCTTTAAAACATCTTGCATGTGTATACATCAATCAGGGAGTGTAATTAGAGTACTGCTTCACACTGACACACCAAACTCACTGTGTAACGCACCGCAAACAGCTCTTTGTGTAGTGACGGCCGTGCTGGACTGGTGCGGACCATGGCCAGAGTGTAGGCCATGGTGGTTTTCAAGCCCATATGGTTGGGCTGAGGTAGCTCAATGACAGAACAACAGTGACTGAGCGTCCAGCTGATCGAATTTGGTCTGTCCACAATGAAGCAACGACCTTATTATCTATTTTCTTGGGTCAGGTGTGCCCCCCAACCCCAGCACACTCATATAGCGGTCATTGCTTCATTGTGATATGCAAGCCCCTTCACCTCGGCAAGGTAACGATCACGAAGGGGGATTGACACATGTACATGCCTTTTGTTTTGTTGCTGCAGCTACAGTGCAGCCAGAAAAATTAGGCAGGCATGTACACGCACCAGAAAAATTATTATAGTGGCCTTTGTACATAGGTGGCGATACATAGCGCCGGACACTGCCACCAGCTGTTTCTGATGACGAGCTCCCCCTGCTTCTTTTAGCAACTCATTTCCTCCTACTTCTCTCTGACTCCCCCTCTGAACTGTCCCCTTGGTCATCTTGTCTCTTAGGAACCCATGTGGGATCCGTATCATCATAATCATCATAAACATCCTGCCCAGCTTCACTTGCCTCAGACACCTCCAAAACTGCACAAACAGCAGGTACTTCATCATCCTCCTCCTCACACGTTACGTCCATAGTGTCGCTGCATAACTCAGAAATATGAGGTGGTGTAACTTGCTTAGCGCCTTCATCTGCTTGTAACAACAATGGCTGTGCATCAGTGATTTCCCCACCAAATAACTCCTGTGAAGTGTCAAATGCAGTGGAAGTGGTGCTTGTAGTAGCGCTGGTGGCTGCGGAAGATGAGGTATTCTGTGTTAAATAGTCAACCATGTCCTGACAATCTTGGGAGGTAATGGGACAAGCCTTCTTCTGACCACTGTACTTTGGGCCAGGGCCACACAAAATCACATCAACATGACCTCGCACAGACCTGCTGGGTGGCCTTCCTCTGGGTCTGCCTGTACCTCTTCCTCTACCTGTTTTGTCCGTTTTGTCCATATCAGGGGGGGGGGGGGGGGGGGATGAAGTAAAAAGTATGGTACACAGGTGCAGTTAACAGGTATGCATGGAGTGGTATATCACACTGCGTGCACTCACGTAGGTCGGTGGGTGCACTGAACACAACAGGTAGGTATATGCAGTGATGAGGTGGGTTCACTGAACACAACAGGTATGTATATGCAGTGATGAGGTGGGTTCACTGAACACAACAGGAAGGTATTTGCAGTGATGAAGTGGGTTCACTGAACACAACAGGTAGGTATATGCAGTGATGAGGTGGGTTCACTGAACACAACAGGTAGGTATATGCAGTGATGAGTTGGGTTCACTGAACACAACAGGTAGGTATATGCAGTGATGAGTTGGGTTCACTGAACACAACAGGTAGGTATATGCAGTGATGGGGTGGGTTCACTGAACACAACGGGTAGGTATATGCAGTATTGGGTATTACAATGTGCACCTGTCACACACACAGGTAGTCACTGAATGTGCTGGGCCTGGCTGGCAGTGGCACACACACAGTATGAATTAGCAAGGCTGTCTATGCAACACAAGTGTCAGTGGGACACACAGAAAAAAAAATAGATCACAAGAACAAGATTAGTTCTTAAAAGAGCTGTTGTGGGGTGCTATTTTAGCAATAAGAATCAGCAAGGAGCAAGCTAAGAAGCCTACAACAACCTAACTAATCTTTTCCTATGAGAGTCTGCCAGCAGCTGTCCCTTCTCTCACTACTGCAGGCACACGAGTGAGTGTAATAGCCGGCAGAGCCTGTCTTTTATAAGGGGGGAGTGGCTCCACGAGGGAGTGCAGCCTGAATAGCTACAATGTGCCTGCTGACTGTGATGTAAAGGGTCAAAGTTGACCCTAATGGAGCATTACGGGGGCGAACCAAACTTCTGGGAAAGTTTGCCTTCGCCGGCGAAGGCGAACCACCCAAAGTTCGCCTGGAACCGTTCGCCGGCGAACTATTTGGGCCATCTCTAGTAGTTATTGGTCAGTGATTGAGCGGTTTATCAAATATGTATCAGATCTAATTTCATAGCTCCCAACTGTCCCTCTTTTGGAGGGACAATCCCCCTTTAGGATCCCTGTCCCTCTGTCCCTCTTTCCTCCTCATTTGTCCCTCTTTCAGGACGTTGTCCCTCTTTCTATCTTTCTATGTAAATATATATTCTATCTATTAAAACATGTTTGATTGACTCTAAACTTTATTCCCATCCTTTAAATTGATATATTACTAATTTTGAAATGTTAATATGAAGGAAAGCGAACCAGGATAGAAAGGACCAGTGTGGCTTAAATTAGAAAACAACATATTTTTCTTATGAAATCTTTATGGCATGCGTTACTAGGGGTGTGATGGAGGGCATGGTCAGGGGTGTGGCAGGGGCATGGCTTAAGTGTCCTTCTTTCTCATCTCAAAAAGTTGGGAGGTATGCCTAATTTGTTCCCCTATGATATTGGTTTTAAATGGTTTTAATTGTTACCTCAAATTTGTCATTAAATAAAGCTCCTTTTTGATACTGTGATATGGGTGTAGTGGTGCGGTGTGATGGGATCTTCTGTTCTTTTGTTGTATACTATTACCCGATAATGTGGCCTTCATATAGCCACTTATGTATTAACCTTTCATAAAAAACTGTAATTAAAAAAAAAACCTATGGAGCATACTTTCCTCGGGAGGAGGAAGCCTCTGGATCCTAATGAATCTTCCTCCAATCTCCTTCGTCCCATGGTGGAAGCACTAGAAGCCCCCACACAGCAGGCATGTAAATATTTACCTTCTCTGGCTCTCCACTCGTCCTCAGGTGAACTAGCCGAACCCGATCGGATCTGCTCTACTGTGCAGGCAAATGTCACCTGCGCAGTAGAGCGGACCTGATCGGGCTCGGCTACTTCTGCCTGAGCTCATCAGGAAGCCGCTACTGTGCCTGCACTGGACCTGGGAAAGGTAAATATTGCAGGTGCTACTGCACCTTTGCCACAGCCCACTTCCCGTGTTGGCTGTGGTTTCAGGGAAGCCAGTGCTGCCACCATGGGACAGAGAAGGACGGGGGAAGCCTCATCCAGAGGCTGCGCCCTCATGAGGTAAGTACCCCCTATGGGACTTTTTTTTTCCTACAGATTATCTTTCAAGGAAACCCAATATGATCCAATTTCACCCAAAAGAAAGTTCGAGGCCCATAGGAACTTTTTCACCTGAGTTTTCTCCTAGGTGATATTTACACAACTAAATAAAATGCCTTTTAAACCACCAGCAAGCAAGAAAATCATCAATATAATTTTGATAGTAGTTTTTCACCTACTTTTTGTACTTTTTCCGGGTTTATATGAAATGGGCGTCTGTAAAAAAGGGCACCTGGTGTAGCCCATATAAAAACTTCGGCTACAAAAAATCTCCGGGACGTGTTAATTACTATTCCCCCTCCAGGCCGCCATGGATAGTGGGGGAATGAAATAATTCGGCTTCCAGCGCCTGTAGCCTATATCAAAACTCGGCCGAATAAAAAATATAAGCTACAAAGGGGTGCCCTACTGTAGCCGAAAACCTTGTAGCCGAAAAAATATGGGCTACAAAGAGGCGCCTGCTTGTAGCCTATATCAAAACTCGGGCGCCCTTTTCTACACCTTGTAGCCCATATTTCCAGAAATAACATTGATGTCTATGGCGGCGCCCTTTTCATACAGGCAGCTCAGGCGCCCTTTTCAACCGATACCCTTTTTCCATTTAAATTGAAGATGAAAAATTAACTCCTAGGAGAAAACTCGGGAGAAAAAGTTAATTGCATATGGGCCATAGTCTTTTAACACCTAATAGACCATTTTTTAAATATTCTGTCAAGGTTTGCTGAATGAGTTGCAACCTCCCCGGCCCGCTGGGAAGCCTCAGGAATCACTGGAGTTGACTTGCGAGATACAATTTTGCTTTCCTAAAGCAGGCCTTTAGTGTCTAAATGTCTAATTCTTCTATTAAACAGCGCACTCCAGAGGCCATTCAGTATTTTCATGATGACAATTTGACTGCGCTGACGGTCAACTTGTTCGGTGCTGGAATGGAGACAACATCCACCACTCTACGATGGGCCCTTCTGCTCATGGCGAAATATCCGGATATACAAAGTAAGAGATGTTCCTCTACAACAACTGACTTCATATAATGACCCAGTGATAATAATAATAATAATAATAATTTGTAATGAGCAAATTAGCCCGACATTAGCCCTACTTAGGAGGCAACATTTGAATTGCCAAAATCAAACATTCTAGCAGCTAAAGACAGCCATTATAAAAAAAATAAAAAAAATAAAAATAAAAATGTAAAACTGAAGATAAATGCATATAAGATGTACATTTCTTACCAGTGGCGTAGGCCCCGTGGTCGCTACGGTCGCCGTAGCGCCTGGGCCCGGCTCCTGAAGAGGAGGGGGAGGGGCCCGGGGGGCCCACGTCCGTTTGTAGTGCCGACTGTGCGGCCCGTGCGCGCTATTGGGAGGGGGGAGCCGCAGCCGCGGGGAGGGCAGCCCGACCTCTCCCTCCCTTCCTCTCCCCGGGCCCCCCCCCCCCTCAGATGCAGAGTGAGCGCGCACGGAAGTGCTGTAGGCAGAACTCACCTCCGTCCCTGCTTTCCAATCGCCGCTGATCTCCTCTCTGCATAGAAGCTGATACACACTGCTTCCGGCTAAACAGGAAGCAGTGTGTATCAGCATCTATACAGCGGGAGGAGATCAGCGGCTCAGGGACGGAGGTGAGTTTTGCCTACAGCGCCTCTGTGCGTGCTCACTTTGCATCTGAGGGGGGGGGGGGGGGAGAGGAAGGGAGGGAGAGGTCGGGCTGTCCTCCCCGCGGCTGCGGCTCCCCCCTCCATATACAGCACCTACCTACCTACCCTATCCTATCCTGGGGGGCAGCTACCTACCTATCCTATCCTGGGGGGCAGCTACCTACCTATCCTATCCTGGGGGGCAGCTACCTACCTAACCTATCCTGGGGGGCAGCTATCAATTCTATCCTGGGGGGGCAGCTACCTAACCTATCCTGGAGGGGCAGCTACCTAATCTATCCTGGGGGGGGCAGCTACCTAATCTATCCTGGGGGGGCAGCTACCTAACCTATCCACGGGGGGCAGCTACCTAATCTATCCTGGGGGGGGGAAGCTACCTACCTAACCTATCCTGGGGGGGCAGCTACCTACCTAACCTATCCTGGGGGGGCAGCTACCTAATCTAACCTATCCTGGGAGGCAGCTACCTACCTAACCTATCCTGGGGGGGCAGCTACCAACCCAACCTATCCTGGGGGGGCAGCTACTTACCTAACATATCCTGGGGGGGCAGCCAGCTACCTACCTAACCTATCCTGGGGGGGGGGGGGGCAGCTACCTAATCTAACCTATCCTGGGGGGGGGGGCAGCTACCTACTCTAACCTATCCTGGGGAGCACCTACCTAATCTAACCTATACTGGGGGGCACCTACCTAATCTAACCTATACTGGGGGGCAGCTACCTAATCTATCCTGGGGGCTGCTACCTAACCTATCCTGGGGGGCAGCTACCTAACCTATCCTGGGGGGCAGCTACCTACTCTAAACTATCCTGGGGGGCAGCTACCTACTCTAACCTATCCTGGGGAGCACCTACCTAATCTAACCTATACTGGGGGGCACCTACCTAATCTAACCTATACTGGGGGGCAGCTACCTAATCTATCCTGGGGGCTGCTACCTAACCTATCCTGGGGGGCAGCTACCTAATCTATCCTGGGGGGCAGCTACCTAATCTATCCTGGGGGGCAGCTACCTAATCTATCCTGGGGGGCAGCTACCTAATATATCCTGGGGGGCAGCTACCTAATCTATCCTGGGGGGCAGCTACCTAATCTATCCTGGGGGGCACCTACCTAATCTAGCCTATACTGGGGGGCACCTACCTAATCTAACCTATACTGGGGGCACCTACCTAATCTAACCTATACTGGGGGGCACCTACCTAATCTAACCTATACTGGGGGGCAGCTACCTATCTAACCTATACTGAGGGGCAGCTACCTAATCTAACCTATACTGGGGGGCACCTACCTCATCTAACCTTATACTGGGGGCACCTACCTCATATAACCTATACTGGGGGGCAGCTACCTAATCTAACCTATCCTGGGGGCACCTACCTAATCTAATCTATACTGGGGGGCACCTACCTAATCTAACCTATACTGGGGGGCACCTACCTAATCTAACCTATACTGGGGGCACCTACCTAATCTAACCTATACTGGGGGGCAGCTACCTAATCTATCCTGGGGGCAGCTACCTAACCTATCCTGGGGGGCAGCTACCTAACCTATCCTGGGGGGCAGCTACCTACTCTAACCTATCCTGGAGGGCAGCTACCTACTCTAACCTATCCTGGGGGGCAGCTACCTACTCTAACCTATCCTGGGGGGCAGCTACCTAATCTATCCTGGGGGGCAGCTACCTAATCTATCCTGGGGGGCAGCTACCTAATATATCCTGGGGGGCAGCTACCTAATCTATCCTGGGGGGCACCTACCTAATCTAACCTATACTGGGGGGCACCTACCTAATCTAACCTATACTGGGGGGCACCTACCTAATCTAACCTATACTGGGGGGCACCTACCTAATCTAACCTATACTGGGGGGCAGCTACCTATCTAACCTATACTGGGGGGCAGCTACCTATCTAACCTATACTGAGGGGCAGCTACCTAATCTAACCTATACTGGGGGGCACCTACCTCATCTAACCTTATACTGGGGGGCACCTACCTCATCTAACCTATACTGGGGGGCAGCTACCTAATGTAACCTATCCTGGGGGCACCTACCTAATCTAACCTATACTGGGGGGCACCTACCTAATCTAACCTATACTGGGGGGCACCTACCTAATCTAACCTATACTGGGGGCACCTACCTAATCTAACCTATACTGGGGGGCAGCTACCTAATCTATCCTGGGGGCAGCTACCTAACCTATCCTGGGGGGCAGCTACCTAACCTATCCTGGGGGGCAGCTACCTACTCTAACCTATCCTGGAGGGCAGCTACCTACTCTAACCTATCCTGGGGGGCAGCTACCTACTCTAACCTATCCTGGGGGGCAGCTACCTAATCTATCCTGGGGGGCAGCTACCTAATCTATCCTGGGGGGCAGCTACCTAATATATCCTGGGGGGCAGCTACCTAATCTATCCTGGGGGGCACCTACCTAATCTAACCTATACTGGGGGCACCTACCTAATCTAACCTATACTGGGGGGCACCTACCTAATCTAACCTATACTGGGGGGCACCTACCTAATCTAACCTATACTGGGGGGCAGCTACCTATCTAACCTATAATGGGGGGCAGCTACCTCATCTAACCTATACTGGGGGGCACCTACCTCATCTAACCTTATACTTGGGGGCACCTACCTCATCTAACCTATACTGGGGGGGCAGCTACCTCATCTAACCTATACTGGGGGCAGCTACCTAATCTAACCTATCTCATTCACAACATAGATATATGAAGATCCGGCACTGCTTCTAGCTTTAAAAAGAGCTTTATTGCCAGCGGCTCTTTCAATGTGCAAAAAAGTTTCCAACAAGTTTCCAACAAGGTAATCAAAAGATATTCATGCGGTAAAAATATGCAAGGTGCACATACCCGTTGTGGTTAGTGAAGGCTGTGGGGCATGGTGGTAGGAACGGCCCGCCTAACGTCCGTTTCGCTTCAGTAGCGTCTTCAGAGGCAGTGTGGCAATTCACGACTGTCCGTTTCCGGGTTAAATACTGTATAGTGGAATCATTTCCGGGTCGCATCTACGCGTACAAAAGTACGCATGCTCCCACTAACGTACGCATGAATGCGTATTGACGTCAATGGAAAATGCGTACACTTCCGGAACTTCCCTGCGTCGTTTCATGCTTACGTACTTACGCATACAAACATCGATGCACGCGTACAAGCGTATGAACACCGATGAGAGTATGCGAACCATGCTTAGGATTGCTATTTACAAATCGAAACTAGCAATCTGCTAAGCACAAACGGGTATGGGCTGGTGTATTAACAATTTAAAAAGTTAAAACATATAGGGGAATAAATCTGCACACCAAGAGATGCAAAAAGCTCCCACCAAAAGATTGTAGGAGGCTTCATGGAGCTAAGACTGGGCTGCGGCCCCCCGCTGACAGGAATTCGCTTAAGAAAATATTTTCACTACTTAACATAATTAGAACAAGTCAGAGACCCACGTCCCAATCAGCCCCATTACAGCACTCCCGATGTGCAGAGATCGCCCCCAACCTAAAAACATTTCCTACAGTAAAGAGATACAAATGGACCTACTCTATACTCTCAAGTTTTAAAGCTCAACTATACTCTAAGGATCCAGGAAACATGCCATTTCTATTTTTTCGTTCAGGCCTAAAGGGCCCATCGCATCTGTTTTTATTATCCAATTTGATTCCTTCCTTAAGAGTAATCGTTCTCTGTCTCCTCCTCTATGTGGCACTGGCATATGGTCTAAGCCAGCAAAGGTTAGGCAGTTCGCATTGCTTCCATGGGCCATCCTGACATGCTCTATGAGTCTTGGGCATCCTTTCCCTGAATCCACAGATCTGAAGTGCTCCAACACTCTCGTTTTCATTTCTCTAGTTGTCATGCCTATATAAAACCGGTGACATGGGCACCATATTATATAAACCTACTCGTACATTTCTCCCTCTGCCTAGTTGTGGGCAAATTGAGCAGTGCCCACATCTATGATTACCTTTGGTCTGTCCTCTTTCTAGCCAGTTAAGCTCCCTCGGCATCATAAACTCACTGGAGGTAACTTTATCGCCTATGGTTGGGGCTCGTCTAAAAGTTATCAAGGGTGGCTCTTTGTAAATATCTTTCAGGGATGGATCCTGTTTTATTATGTTCCATTTCTCTAAAATATTGCGCCTTATTGCGTCTGCCATTGGATTATAGTCAAATGAGAACACTAACCTCTCTCCTATGTTTTTATTTATTTCTTTCCTCTTTTTCTTTTTCACTATATCTTTCCTATCTATCAGACTGGCTTTTTGTATTGCTTGGTCTAGTTCTGTCTGAGTATAACCCCTATCCAATAGCTTTGCTCTAAGATCCATTGCTTGTTCCAGAAAATCATCAAATGTGGTATTGTTCCTGCGCAGGCGTAAAAACTGGCCATATGGTAGTGATTTGAAGACGTGAGATGGGTGATAGCTGGTCCGATGTAAGAATGTATTTCCTGATACTGGCTTCCTGTAGCCCTTTGCTACTAGTTGGTTCTCTACTATACATAATTTTAGATCTAAGAAGGCTACCTTATCCTTACTGAATTCATGCGTAAATTGCATGTTTTCTTTACCATCATTTAGGTAGCCCATGAATTGCATAAACATCTCATAAGTCCCGGACCAAAACACCAGCACGTCGTCCACGTATCTGGACCATCTCCTGAGGCCTCCCCCATGGGGAGCATCGGTACCATACACATACCTCTCCTCCCACCATGCCAAAAAAAGATTGGCGTATGTGCATGATACCGAGGTCCCCATAGCTGTGCCGGACAGCTGCCAGTACCACCTCCCATCGAACATAAACGCATTGTGCGTAAGTACAAAATAGAGGCATTCACATATATAATCAATGAAACTTTCATCTTTGTCGGTCTGAGACAAGAACGTCTTTACAGCAAAGACTCCGATATCATGCGGTATACGGTTGTATAAGTTCACTACGTCTATGGTTGCCAAAGCATCCCCTTCTCTCCAGATCACATCTTCTATGCTTTCAAGCACGTCCAATGTGTCTCTAAGGTGGGACTGCACCCGTCCTAGCAAGGGCCTCAGGAGATGGTCCAACCACCTAGACATTCTTTCGGTGAGGGAACCAATACCCGATACAATGGGACGTCCCGGCGGATTGGTCCGGGACTTATGGATCTTTGGTAAATGGTACCAGATCGGTTTTTTAGGAAACTCTGGCAGAAGATCTTCTGCTAGCTTCTTGGACAGAAAGCCCCCCTCCACCCCCCTTCTCAATAGCGACCTCATAGCATTTTGAAACCTATAAGTTGGATCCCCTGCTAATCTTTTATACGTTGTTGGGTCATTTAGCTGACGTAAAGCTTCTTTGTTGTACTGCTCTGCTGTGAGTACCACTATCGCTCCCCCTTTATCAGCTTTTTTGACTATTAGTTCCGGTCTTTCTTTAAACCATTGTAGAGCTTTCATTTCATCCTGATTTAGGTTGGGATCTGCTTGGGTGTATGTGAGGGCCTTAATGTCCTTCTCCACTAGACTTTGAAAAATATCGAGTGCTGATCCCTGAGTCACTGGGAATGGTTTGATTGATTTACAAGGTATAAATTTTTGTTGGCTTTCTAGGTGATCCTCTATTTGGGGGGTTTGTTCACTATGCTCCCTATTATCTGTTAGAAGTTCCTCCAAGATCCTTAAGTTCCCCAAGTCCTCATCTGTCCAAGATGCATTTGGCGTAAACCCCAAAGGGCCTACAGACGCTTCTTCGGATTTAGCTTGAAAAAAGGTCTCTTTCTTCTGAAAAAATTGTTTTATGCTCATCTTTCTTACTCCCTTATAGAGATCCACCTTAAAACGCCAAAAGTCAAATTTCTGTGTGACCGAAAAGTTGAGTCCTTTCTTCAATATTGATTCGCATGCTATTGGTAGTGGTGTCTTGCTCAAGTTGACTATTTCTATTTGTTGTTCCCTCTGTAGTACTTCCTTTTCTTTGATTTCTGTTGGACTGGATTGCTCTGGCTGTCCTCCCAGGTTAGCTGCCTCCCTCCTTTTCCTTTTGAGACGGCCCCTTCCTCTGCGTGTTTTTTCCCTAAAGGGGCACTCTTTGGATTGGACGCACATTCTGATTGATTATTTTCAAGATTACTTTTTTTATTATTTTTGGGGACTGCTTTTGCAGTCTCTTCTTCACTGGTCTCTGTATCTGTCGTCCAGTAACCTTTTTTAGGGCGTTGTGGTCTCGGACCTCCAGGTCTGCCAAACCGTGGTCTGGAAAAACCCCAATTAAATTCTTTCCCGGCCTTAAAATCGTCGGTATCTCTAAGATATTTTTGTAATTTCCTTTTCTTTATTTCCTCCTGAATTGGGGCTAGCCTTTTATCAATTTTCTTTAGGGTTCCATTATAGCGTTCCTGGTCTACAAGACCCTTATATTGCTCTTTCAGGTCTTTTATTTCTTTCTGGATCCCTGTATGTTCCTCTTCGGTCCTCTCTAGGACTATATTTTGTATCAGGAAATACATTCTTACATCGGACCAGCTATCACCCATCTCACGTCTTCAAATCACTACCATATGGCCAGTTTTTACGCCTGCGCAGGAACAATACCACATTTGATGATTTTCTGGAACAAGCAATGGATCTTAGAGCAAAGCTATTGGATAGGGGTTATACTCAGACAGAACTAGACCAAGCAATACAAAAAGCCAGTCTGATAGATAGGAAAGATATAGTGAAAAAGAAAAAGAGGAAAGAAATAAATAAAAACATAGGAGAGAGGTTAGTGTTCTCATTTGACTATAATCCAATGGCAGACGCAATAAGGCGCAATATTTTAGAGAAATGGAACATAATAAAACAGGATCCATCCCTGAAAGATATTTACAAAGAGCCACCCCTGATAACTTTTAGACGAGCCCCAACCATAGGCGATAAAGTTACCTCCAGTGAGTTTATGATGCCGAGGGAGCTTAACTGGCTAGAAAGAGGACAGACCAAAGGTAATCATAAAGGTAATCAAAGAATTTAATTGGGGTTTTTCCAGACCACGGTTTGGCAGACCTGGAGGTCCGAGACCACAACGCCCTAAAAAAGGTTACTGGACGACAGATACAGAGACCAGTGAAGAAGAGACTGCAAAAGCAGTCCACAAAAATAATACAAAAAGTAATCTTGAAAATAATCAATCAGAATGTGCGTCCAATCCAAAGAGTGCCCCTTTAGGGAAAAAACACGCAGAGGAAGGGGCCGTCTCAAAAGGAAAAGGAGGGAGGCAGCTAACCTGGGAGGACAGCCAGAGCAATCCAGTCCAACAGAAATCAAAGAAAAGGAAGTACTACAGAGGGAACAACAAATAGAAATAGTCAACTTGAGCAAGACACCACTACCAATAGCATGCGAATCAATATTGAAGAAAGGACTCAACTTTTCGGTCACACAGAAATTTGACTTTTGCCGTTTTAAGGTGGATCTCTATAAGGGAGTAAGAAAGATGAGCATAAAACAATTTTTTCAGAAGAAAGAGACCTTTTTTCAAGCTAAATCCGAAGAAGCGTCTGTAGGCCCTTTGGGGTTTACGCCAAATGCATCTTGGACAGATGAGGACTTGGGGAACTTAAGGATCTTGGAGGAACTTCTAACAGATAATAGGGAGCATAGTGAACAAACCCCCCAAATAGAGGATCACCTAGAAAGCCAACAAAAATTTATACCTTGTAAATCAATCAAACCATTCCCAGTGACTCAGGGATCAGCACTCGATATTTTTCAAAGTCTAGTGGAGAAGGACATTAAGGCCCTCACATACACCCAAGCAGATCCCAACCTAAATCAGGATGAAATGAAAGCTCTACAATGGTTTAAAGAAAGACCGGAACTAATAGTCAGAAAAGCTGATAAAGGGGGAGCGATAGTGGTACTCACAGCAGAGCAGTACAACAAAGAAGCTTTACGTCAGCTAAATGACCCAACAACGTATAAAAGATTAGCAGGGGATCCAACTTATAGGTTTCAAAATGCTATGAGGTCGCTATTGAGAAGGGGGGTGGAGGGGGGCTTTCTGTCCAAGAAGCTAGCAGAAGATCTTCTGCCAGAGTTTCCTAAAAAACCGATCTGGTACCATTTACCAAAGATCCATAAGTCCCGGACCAATCCGCCGGGACGTCCCATTGTATCGGGTATTGGTTCCCTCACCGAAAGAATGTCTAGGTGGTTGGACCATCTCCTGAGGCCCTTGCTAGGACGGGTGCAGTCCCACCTTAGAGACACATTGGACGTGCTTGAAAGCATAGAAGATGTGATCTGGAGAGAAGGGGATGCTTTGGCAACCATAGATGTAGTGAACTTATACAACCGTATACCGCATGATATCGGAGTCTTTGCTGTAAAGACGTTCTTGTCTCAGACCGACAAAGATGAAAGTTTCATTGATTATATATGTGAATGCCTCTATTTTGTACTTACGCACAATGCGTTTATGTTCGATGGGAGGTGGTACTGGCAGCTGTCCGGCACAGCTATGGGGACCTCGGTATCATGCACATACGCCAATCTTTTTTTGGCATGGTGGGAGGAGAGGTATGTGTATGGTACCGATGCTCCCCATGGGGGAGGCCTCAGGAGATGGTCCAGATACGTGGACGACGTGCTGGTGTTTTGGTCCGGGACTTATGAGATGTTTATGCAATTCATGGGCTACCTAAATGATGGTAAAGAAAACATGCAATTTTACGCATGAATTCAGTAAGGATAAGGTAGCCTTCTTAGATCTAGAATTATGTATAGTAGAGAACCAACTAGTAGCAAAGAGCTACAGGAAGCCAGTATCAGGAAATACATTCTTACATCGGACCAGCTATCACCCATCTCACGTCTTCAAATCACTACCATATGGCCAGTTTTTACGCCTGCGCAGGAACAATACCACATTTGATGATTTTCTGGAACAAGCAATGGATCTTAGAGCAAAGCTATTGGATAGGGGTTATACTCAGACAGAACTAGACCAAGCAATACAAAAAGCCAGTCTGATAGATAGGAAAGATATAGTGAAAAAGAAAAAGAGGAAAGAAATAAATAAAAACATAGGAGAGAGGTTAGTGTTCTCATTTGACTATAATCCAATGGCAGACGCAATAAGGCGCAATATTTTAGAGAAATGGAACATAATAAAACAGGATCCATCCCTGAAAGATATTTACAAAGAGCCACCCCTGATAACTTTTAGACGAGCCCCAACCATAGGCGATAAAGTTACCTCCAGTGAGTTTATGATGCCGAGGGAGCTTAACTGGCTAGAAAGAGGACAGACCAAA
Source organism: Hyperolius riggenbachi (assembly GCF_040937935.1). Taxonomy (NCBI): domain Eukaryota; kingdom Metazoa; phylum Chordata; class Amphibia; order Anura; family Hyperoliidae; genus Hyperolius; species Hyperolius riggenbachi. The sequence goes on from NC_090649.1 coordinate 64,717,376, forward strand.
GGTAATCATAGATGTGGGCACTGCTCAATTTGCCCACAACTAGGCAGAGGGAGAAATGTACGAGTAGGTCCTGTGGACACGAAAGTACAACACTTTTTTACTTGCCAAACAAAGTTCGTAGTTTATATAATATGGTGCCCATGTCACCGGTTTTATATAGGCATGACAACTAGAGAAATGAAAACGAGAGTGTTGGAGCACTTCAGATCTGTGGATTCAGGGAAAGGATGCCCAAGACTCATAGAGCATGTCAGGATGGCCCATGGAAGCAATGCGAACTGCCTAACCTTTGCTGGCTTAGACCATATGCCAGTGCCACATAGAGGAGGAGACAGAGAATGATTACTCTTAAGGAAGGAATCAAATTGGATCATAAAAACAGATGCGATGGGCCCTTTAGGCCTGAACGAAAATATAGAAATGGCATGTTTCCTGGATCCTTAGAGTATAGTTGAGCTTTAAAACTTGAGAGTATAGAGTAGGTCCATTTGTATCTCTTTACTGTAGGAAATGTTTTTAGGTTGGGGGCGATCTCTGCACATCGGGAGTGCTGTAATGGGGCTGATTGGGACGTGGGTCTCTGACTTGTTCTAATTATGTTAAGTAGTGAAAATATTTTCTTAAGCGAATTCCTGTCAGCGGGGGGCCGCAGCCCAGTCTTAGCTCCATGAAGCCTCCTACAATCTTTTGGTGGGAGCTTTTTGCATCTCTTGGTGTGCAGATTTATTCCCCTATATGTTTTAACTTTTTAAATTGTTAATACACCAGCCCATACCCGTTTGTGCTGCCACCTTGTGGCCATGTAGCAGATTGCTAGTTTCGATTTGTAAATAGCAATCCTAAGCATGGTTCGCATACTCTCATCGGTGTTCATACGCTTGTACGCGTGCATCGATGTTTGTATGCGTAAGTACGTAAGCATGAAACGACGCAGGGAAGTTCCGGAAGTGTACGCATTTTCCATTGACGTCAATACGCATTCATGCGTACGTTAGTGGGAGCATGCGTACTTTTGTACGCGTAGATGCGACCCGGAAATGATTCCACTATACAGTATTTAACCCGGAAACGGACAGTCGTGAATTGCCACACTGCCTCTGAAGATGCTACTGAAGCGAAACGGACGTTAGGCGGGCCGTTCCTACCACCATGCCCCACAGCCTTCACTAACCACAACGGGTATGTGCACCTTGCATATTTTTACCGCATGAATATCTTTTGATTACCTTGTTGGAAACTTGTTGGAAACTTTTTTGCACATTGAAAGAGCCGCTGGCAATAAAGCTCTTTTTAAAGCTAGAAGCAGTGCCGGATCTTCATATATCTATGTTGTGAATGAGCTTGATTTCCTTTTTTCTCTTGATCCTGAGCACGCTGTGCTGTACATGTGCGGATACCTGGTGGAATCTATACCCCTCTGTTTTGCAAGCTGTGATATATTTTGAGTGCCGCCGTAGTGCCAGTCGCTGTACCCTCCATTGTCACTAATCTAACCTATACTGGGGGGCACCTACCTATCTAACCTATACTGGGGGCACTTACTTATCTAACCTGTATTCGGGGCACCTAGCTAGCCTATACAGGTGGCAACTATACTGGTGGCTACCTATTTTGGAGGCACCTACCTAACTAACCTATACTGGGGGCACCTACCTATCTAACCTATGCTGGGGGCAACTATTCTGGCTACCTATATTAGAGGCACCCACCTAGCTAACCTGTACTGGGGGCACCTATCTATCTAACTTATACCGGTGGCGCCTGCCTATCTAACCTATACTGGGGGCAACTATACTGGCTACCTATGCTGGAGGCACCTACCTGGCTGACCTATACCGGGGGCAACTATACTGGCTTACCTATGCCTGGCTACCTATACTGGGGAGGGACCTATAGCTGGCTATAGGGATTCAGATATGTGTGTGCGTCGGGTGTTGCCAGGGGAGGGGGGGCTGTTGTTGCCTGGGGGGGCCCACATCCAGATTCCACATCGGGGCCCAGAGGTTTGCAGCTACGCCACTGTTTCTTACAGAGTAAAATGCACAATAAATGTCCTATGTAGCTGTCACAGTAGGTAGTAATAAACTGGCAGATCTGACAGTTTTTGGGCTACTTCATCTCCTCATGGGGGAATTTCTTTTATTACTTTTATTCTTTGCAAAAGCACCCCCTTAAAGCGGTATTGTCACCATAAAAATCTAATTTCAACAGCAACTGGTCTGAGTGTATTAAGTGATAAAGATGCTAAGCCTGCATTCAAAACGTTCAAAACTTTTTCTGCTGTTATGATTTGGAGTTATCACATGCATTGGCCCTTTAGTAGTCGGTGCCAAAGAATTGCATGCTGGGGGTTCTTTATATCTATAATCTATTCCTCCTCTTCCCTTTATTTCCCTGCCAGCTGCTTATCTGAAATCTAATCCCCTACTCACTTGTGTTTACAAGCAAGGCTGAGGCGACTCAGCGATTGGAGGAGACAAGAAAAAAAATAAAGGGCAGAAATGACATCACGAGTTAGCCTTAACTGTGGGCAAAAGACATGGCCCCCACCAGGAACAGAATTATCGTCATTTACTATATAACATTCACTGAAATCAAAACGTGGACAGTATAATACATGTATTATGTAAGTAGATCAAGTATTTATCTACTTATATATGTGTTTTTTTCCCCTGGCATAGTATGGCTGATCCTACTGCTTTAAAAGGATCTCTACAAAGATGTCAGCCAGCTACTCTACTCGCTTGCACACTAGTTTGGCAGTCGGACTGAGCAACTACAGTTCAGAAAGTGTTTTTTTATAAATAAAGGAATAACTGAGAATCCCTCATGTGGAGATGGATCAGTCCAAAAGCTGTCAGATCTGTCATATTTTCACTACTTACTGTAAGTGGCAGCAACATAGAAAAATGTAATTAGTAGTTAGGGGGGTAACTATAGGGGCTGCAACACCCTCAGCCGCAGGGGGGCCTGCCTAGGGCCGCTATGGGGGGCAAAAGTGCTGTCTGCAGGGGGAGCGCTGCCGCCCGATTGTGGCCCCCTAAGGTGTTGAACTGGCCACGGTATCTAATAGACGCCATGCCAGTTCTTTTACAGCAACCCGCAGCTCACCTCAGCCTGCGGGAGTTTTCCAGGAGGCGGAGCAAGGCTACGGGAAGATGGGCGTTCAAAATCCCTGCACTGGAGGCTATTTGTGTCTCCTGTACAGGACTTCGGGCGCCATCTTCCCGTAGCCCTGCTCTCTGCCTTTCAGCGCAGGAGATTTGCTGCAGGAGGATCGTCCGGGGAGCTGCAGCAGAGGCTGGCCGGGAGAGGAGACTTCTGTCAGGTGAGTAAATTATTTTTCTTGCAGGTGCATTAGTTTCTGGTGAAAAGCTGCCCACTTTACGATTATTTTCTGGTGAAATGCTGCACACATTACAAATATTTTATGGTGAAACATTGCTGCATTACGATTATTTTATTGCAAAACATTGCAACGTTTTGATTATTTTATGGTGAAACGCAGCCCCATTACAATTATTTTATAGTGAAACGCTGTCCGATTACGATGTTTTGGCACCTATGGGGGGGGGGGGGCTATCCAAATCTTCGCAGGGGGGCCCAGTGATTTCTAGTTAGTTTAGTTATGAAGAAATAGGTACATTAATTTTTATGTATTTTAACCACTTCAGTACTACAGTTTTTTGTCCCTTAAAAAACAAAACAATTTTCACATTTCAGCGCTCCTCCCATTTATTCACTGATAACTTTGTTACTTATCACACTGAAATGATCTATATTTTTTTTATATATTTTTTTCTGTCACAAATTAGGCTTTCTTTTAATGCTACTTTTTGCTAAGAATTATTTTGTTTTATATGCATGTTAACCTCCCTGGCGGTAATCCCGAGCTGAGCTTGGGGTAGCAGCTGGAGGCTTAATGGAAGTGAATGGAGGCAGCCAGGAGCTTTTACATACCTACTGGGTGATCCAGACGTCAGTAGCCCTTCTATTTCCTGTCCTCGGAGGCTCTGAGTCACTCTGGTGAGATCATCGTCATTGATCTCACTAAAGTGTTACAGCGCCACCCGGTGGATGGAGGTCAAATTGCGGCGCTGGAGCCCAAGGAGGTGAGTGAGTGCAGGAGCTGCTGCTGGCTTCCTGGCGGTATGATTGTTTCCTGATTTTAGGGTCTAAAATGTTCAGAAAAGACCCTAAAATCTGGAAATAATCATCCTGCCAGGGAGGTTAAAGGGAATAATAAGAAAAAAAACATTATTTCACAGTGTTCAGCCATTGTAGTTTAAAAATAAAATATGCTTCAATGCATTAAACCCACAAATTTGATTTGCCCATTTGTCCCGGTTATTACAACGTTTAAATTGTGCCCCTAGTACAATGTATAATGATAATATTTTATCTGGAAATAAAGGTGTATTTTTCAATTTAGTGATTTTTTTTAATACTATATTCCTAATTACAAGACTTTATTTGCAAAATTAACAGTAATATACCCTTGTGCCACACACACATTAAAAAGTCCATAAGGTAACTATTTATGTTTTTGTTTTTTTAAATGATGATTTTTTTTTACAAGTGTTTTATTTTGGTAACTATGAGGTCGGGTGGAAGGGGTTAAAAAATAATACAATATATTTAATTTAATAGTGTATAATAGTGCATTTGGGTGTATTTATACTTTTTGGCCACAAGATGGCTCTACACTTAGTTCCCGATAAGATGGGAATGAGGGAATGTATCTGTTTACTTTCGTTTTTGTGAATAAAAGCCGATGTCTTGCTGACATCGGCTTTTATTCATCACAGGCACGGTCATCGGGGTTGGGAACAGCTGTTTGCCTACCCCAATCACAGAAGGAGGGGATTGCAGTGGCGAGGCAAAAGGAAACTGTGTGGGATTGTGAACAGTGGCGGTAAGTAAACCTTACGCATATCTACGCACCTGATCCGCAAGTGAAGTATACAGGGCCATAGATATGCAAGGTACAGAAGTGGTTACATTTTACATTTTTAATGATACTAGTCCATTCCTTATTTGTTGAGTTGAGAGCCCCATCCTAGCCTTCCCAGGTGTTTAAGGGCAGATTGTAGGCCCGATATGCGTTAGTTGATCCTGTGGTTTTATTGTCCTCTTTCATGTGGAGTCCTCATTCAATAAAAATACCAGCTTTTTTCACTTACCTTGTTCAGTTTTGCGGATCCTTCTTATTTGCTATAATGGATTGGTTTGGCTGACCGGATCCTGTACCGACTGGTAAGGGCCCAATGAGGGTTTCAGAGTGTTTATGAACTTTGTTTGCCTAGCCTTCCCAGGAGTAGGCCCTGAACAAACTAGGAGATTTTTTGCAGACTTCTAATTATGACACACCTCGCATTGGTAGTGGATACCACTGCTTTTCAGTGTTACCAGCTTATCTGGACTATAGAGATCTCATAGATGCAGTTTATATGTATATATGTATATCTCAAGTGATCAACTGATGTTCAGTCATGCAGGATATTAATTTACCCCTATTTCTAAACAGAGAAAGTACAAGATGAAATTGAGACAGTCATTGGAAGAGCTCAGCCTAGCCTGGAGCACAGGAAACAAATGCCGTACACTGACGCTGTCATCCATGAGATCATGAGGTTTGGAGACATTGCTCCTACAACTCTTCCGCATGCAACTTCTCAAGATGTCACCTTCAGGGGATATTTTATTCCAAAAGTGAGTGACCAATGCTAATGTATAGGAATACCAGCATTAACTTACCAACTTGAATTTCTTTGTTAAAATGTACACAAGGTGGTCCAGCCGGAGAGGGGGGCGGGAGGGAGGTTAGTGAAAATCTACAACCTGGCAGGAATAATAGCTCCCAAACTGGGTATAGATTTCAATCACCACCACCATAAACAAATAAAATGAGATGTAAATATCTTCTCTAAGTTCTCCTAAATACTGCTGTCTTTCCAAATTGCTATAAATTACCCGGGTCCCGACTCCCAACCTCATGCTAAAAATAAGAACAAAAACACTGCGGAATGAAACAGAGGGCGCGGATCGCGTCCTCTGAGGATAAAACTTGCAGCCAGCTATTAACTTTTTTTTTACTTCTTGCTTTTGAAGTCCTTTAGAGAGAGCCTGAGGTGGGCTCAAAAAAGGGGAAAAAAAGTAGGCTACCTGATCCGCAGTGCTGAGCAGATCAGGTAGCTGCAAAACCCGCCGCTCCCGTGGACCGCTATGGCCCACTTTCACTTTCGTGACCTCTGGGTCACGACGCTGCACTGAGAGACTGTTGTCTCTCATAGCGTGCAGGGAGGTGTGGCAGCAGCAGGAGGCGTGGCCAGGGAGAGAGAGCTGCCCAATGGCAGCTCAGGAAACTCTGTAGGAATGCCCCTAGTGGGCGTTTTGAACAGGGTATTCCCTGGGGGGGGGGGGGGGGGGGGCAAAGAGCGGCAGTTGGGGGACACAGAACCATGTCATTAGGCAGAGAACATGCCTCTGTGTCCCATCTGCCCCCCAAAGATCCACCTCGGGTTTTCTTTAATATAGAGTCCCCAAGATACAAACATCCCACCGCTTGGCCTAGTGCCAGACATCTCCTACCGCATGCAGGGCTGGATTTGTACTTTCCAGCGCCCTAGGCCTGCTGTCACCTACCGCCCCTCCCTCCCCCCCACCACCACCACCTCCAAAAAAGATCATGTCCCACACTCTGACTAGCGATCATTGGTTTGAATGGGCTCATTTCAGTTGTGCTGCTCTGCCTCCCATTCAGCCAAGAATCAGTGGCTGCTCTGTCTGCTCAATAAATCCTGTAATTTGCACTCCTGCCCAAATGTGCACAGTAGCTGATAGTGTTCTGGGAATGCATACTTGAGAAATGACGCTGATATATGTACTTGTCAAGAATGCATAACACTATACTGGCGTTGGTTGCTGTGCACATCTGGGCAGGAGCAGGAAATTACAGGGAGTGCAAGTCGCAAGTGGCCAGAGCATGCGCTGCTTCTTTATCCTCTGTGCGACTGGCTGCAGTCAGAGCCACAAACAGGTGACAGGGAGCGTGAGTGGCCAGAGCATGCGCTGCTTCTTTGTCCTCTGTGAGACTGGCTGCAGTCAGAGCCACAAACAGGTGGCAGGGCAGAGCAATGAAGAGAAGCCCATCCAAAATATAGAACAGGTAAGTAGCAAACATCCTGTCAATACTCACTTTGGTTGTAATTAACCACTTCACCACTGAGGGGTTTTACCCCCTGACCACCAGAGCAATTTTCACCTTTCAGCGCTCCTTCCATTCATTCGTCTATAACTTTATTATTACTTATCCCAATGAAATGAACTATATCTTGTTTTTTTTGCCACCAATTAGGCTTTCTTTAGGTGGGACATTATGCCAAGAATTATTTTATTCTAAATGTGTTTTAATGGGAAAATAGGAAAAAATGTGGGAAAAAATTATTATTTTTCAGTTTTCAGCCATTATAGTTTTTAAATAAAGCATGCTACTGTAATTAAAACCCATGAAATGTATTAACCCATTTGTCCCGGTTATAAAACCATTTAAATTATGTCCCTATCACAATGTTTGGCGACAATATTTTATTTGGAAATGAAGGTGCATTTTTTTCAGTTATGCATCCATCCCTAATTACAAGCCCGCAGTTTATAAAGTAACAGTGTTATACCCTCTTGACATAAATATTTAAAAAGTTCAGTCCCTAAGGTAACTATTTATGTTTTTTTTTTTTTTTTAATTACAAAAAAAAAAAAAAAAAAAAACATAAATAGTGGGAGGTAATGAGTTAATTTATTGTGTAAATGTAATGTTTGTATATGTAAAATGCTTTTAGGGTGTAGTTTACTATTTGGCCACAAGATGGCCACAGAGTGTTTGTTTACATGCGACCTGTAAGCGTCCGGAAGGACGCTTACAGGAAGCAGTAGGAGGCTGGGAGACTCACAATGATCTCGCTGTTTCTGAAAGAAGCAGCAGATCATTGCGGGGGCTAGATCAACGAACGGGAATGGATTTTCCCGTTCATTGATCTCCGGGCGAGTGGGCGGCGGCGTGCACGAGCGGCGGGTGCGCGCACACGAGCGACGGGAGCGCGGACAGCGGCGGTAGCGCGGAAGGTACGGATTTCTCCGTCCCTGGTTTTTTAGGAGGGAAAAAAGGGGCGGAGAAATTCGTACCGCTGGGGGTAAAGTGGTTAAAGCGGACCTGAACTCAAAACTACCTCTATCTCTCTCTCTCTCTCTCTCTGCTATAAAAGATACACAACAGCATAATAACCTTTAAAGAAAAACATTTCTTTGTTACAGCTGATACAAATCCTGCAATAAATTGGCAGTGTCTACTTCCTGCTTTCATGGAAGCAGACATAGTGTTAACATCCTGTGCTTTCAAATGAGCTTAGATGTTGTGGCAGTCAGGTGACACAGGGGAGAGATCAAATTACAACTTCAGATTAGACACAGATGAGGGGGAAGTAGACAGGCTCTCTAAAAACATACATGTTTTCCTTCTGTCCTGTGCAAGAGTACAGCTCCACTTTAAAGCATCTGAATGACATTTATTTATATTTGCTGAAAAATCTATGCATCTCTTTTGAATGCTGAAAGTACATATGGTGGTGTGCTCTACAGAGCCGGGACAAGGTCCTCCAGCACCCAAGGCTGAGACACCAAACTGCGCCCCCCATCCCTCCCACCCCAGCCGTCACACACTAATTGCTATTAGACTAAGAGGCGCCACATGGCCCACAACCTCCCCAACACCTTAATATCTAGTTATCTGGCTTGCAGTCACTGCCATGTATCCCCTTTTCTTATTTCTTTCTGCTTTAAACACAATTAGGAATGACAGCTGAATGAATTCTGCGCCCCCTCCTACACTGCGCCCTGAGGCTGGAGCCTCTCCAGCCTATGCCTCGGCCCGGCCCTGGTGCTCTAACATATTGACAGTATACAGGAACAAAGGCTGAAGACAATGGGCCTGATTCATAAAGTGGTACTAACTCTTAGCACAGGCGTTTTCGCGTGAATTTTTGCATTGCGCGTGGTTGCGACTTTTCGCGCGAAACGATAACGTTTTCGTGCGCAAATGCAAATTTTTGTTTGAAAACAATATAGAGTTTGCGTGAAAATTTGCGTTTGCGCGCGAAAACGGTATTGTTTCGCACGAAAATTTGCGATCGCACACAATGCGAAAATACGCGCAAAAACGCCCGTGCTAAGAGTTAGCACCGCTTTGTGAATCAGGCCCAATAAATGGTATCATCCTGATTCAAAACTCTCTGCCTTTGTTGATGGCTCAGATGGTACAATGCTTTCCTGCTACAGGAAAGTAGAAGGGTGTCAAACCATACACACTAGCATAGAGGTAGTAACAGCTCATGTGTCCTTTAAAGTGGCAATTTAGCAGTGAAAGGGAAGCAAACATCATTTTTATTCCTGCAGTTCTCATAGATGGTAGGAACGGAAGGACAGAAAATGAGTCAGGAAAGAGTTAACTGAGACCACTGCTGGCTAGGAAGAAAAAAAAACCTTAAGCCATAAATTTAGGTAGAGATTAGAAAGTGTAATTAACAGCTGCTGGGGTCAGTCTGACAGCTGTAAAGGAGAAAGTGAAGAAACTAGCAGAGCTCAGTGATGTTTGTGAATGCCTGCATTAAAACTCAGTAGAACTTAGTTCTATCTGCTTTGTAATGTAAATCCCTGGTATTTATCACATTGACCTGTATATCCATCATCTAGAGGAATGGATCATCAGGTGACAGCAGATTCTAAATGTCATAAAATACCAGGAATTATGAGAGAGAGAAGCAGGGATTGGGGAACTCTGGAATTCAGCTATTAGTGCAGAGCAGGGTGCTGGATGGCTGCGCTGCGGAACCAGAAGAGGTGATTTACTTTGACTTATGACCTCTTCTCTCTCCAAGTCCTGCCGCCCTTCTGATTTTATCACCCTAGGCCATGGCCTTTGTGGCCTTCCCAGAAATCCGGCCCTGACTGCATGTAGCATGATTATAAGTGACATTTGGAGAGTGAGGTGCCAGCACTAGAGAGAGAAGGAGACAGGAAGGATGGTTGCATGGGCACAGAGCTAATCTCTGGCGGGGAGGTGAGAGCACAGCTTCTGCTTTGCCATACTCTGTGTTTACACACTGGGCTGGAGGAGTGCAGGACGGGGACAGATAGTGGCACAAAGAGACTGAAGGATTTTCTCGCCCAACAGTATCTTGGGTGTTTAGAGAGTGGCAGGAAAAAAACCTTCTTATATATATTTTTTTATTTATATTATAACTGGAAAAGTTGGGTGTTGTCTTATATGCCCAGTCGTCTTATACACCGAAAAAAAAAATAGAAAAAAAATAAATAAAAATAAAATAAAATATATATATATATATATATATATATATATATATATATATATATATATATATATATATATATATATATATATATATATATATATATATATATATATACTGTATATACCTGTTGCATCCATCAATGTAGCCTGTAAAATGTTAAATGACCACACCCACAATGTAGCTACTCCCATTATAAAACTGCTGGCTCTGCTCCCACCAACCCCCACCCGACCACCATCCATACAAAATGTTGGGTGTCCAGATTTTTGGGGCCATGTAATGTAACCTCAAAAGACTAATTTACTGATAATGTCGGGAGCAGGGGCATAACAATAGACCCTGCAAGGGATGCAGCCGCAGGGTGGTCCAGAAGCCGCAGAGGGCCCCGTGGGTGGAGAAGTTTCTCTTTCCTGTCCTGAGTGACTGACAAATAAGAACACAGAGAGAAAAAAAACTTTCTGCTCTCTACACAATTGTTCTAATGGCTGCATCTGCTCAGCTATCCAAAGTTTTGCAGGGTGGGCCCAGTGATTTCTAGATACACCACTGGTCGGGAGTGGATCCATGCACCTTTCTGATAAGTGCGGACACCAGCACTGGCTGATGTCATCCCAGAAGTGAGTAGAAATGCCAGTTGGAGCACCTAGTTCCTCTAGTGATGCAGTTGAAAAGATAAGAGGGGGCAATGTCTTTCTGTCCTTCACTTGCTAGACACTTTCTAAAGTAAGGTAAGAGTTGCAACTAAGTTTTCACTCTAGAGGAGTAAAGGACAAGCAATCTCATAAATGTGATACCACTTATCCATTCAAACAATATATAAAGCAATGCAATGATTTATGTATCTGTTCTCCCGCAGGGCACCACGGTCCTAGGCAATCTCAGCTCTTCACTGAGAGATGAAGCCTATTGGCAGAAACCCTACGAGTTTTACCCTGAACACTTTCTGGATGCTAAAGGCAATTTCAAGAAGAATGAGGCCTTCCTCCCCTTTTCTATTGGTAATTCTTGACAGATTTTCTAACTATTTATTCCCCTTTGAAAGAAACTGGCAGGACTCCATGATCGGGATGAGCAGGCAAATGTTTCAAGTTGGAGCTCGCTGTGAATTGGGTCGCTTTCACTCACCAAAATGTTTTTGCTGACTTGCCACACATTTGACTTTAAAATTTGCCTTTTACATTTTCACTAATATGCAGAACGATTTCAAGGCAATTTACATTAAAGTAAATGCTCCCACTTTAGTGGTTAAAAAATACATGCTTGCGCGGGTCCAATTTTTCATACCTGCACCCGACTTGCACCCGCAGACCCGCTACCCGAACCCAACCCGCAACCTGCTTTCGGTTGAATTTGATACCTGCACCCGCAGCCCTGCTACCGGACCTGCGACCCGCAATCCGCTTTTTCCATTTTCTTATAAAGTACACATTTAAAGCAACATTGGGGAGCTGTAAATAAAACATTTTTTTATACACAAACCAAAGAAGTGTTTTAAAGATTTTTTTTTTTTTACTCTTATTCAAATCAATAAAAACTGAGGAGTAACAGTACTGCTCAAACAACAAATAGCAGAGCAGAGCACCCACATCCCTGTCCCGGTATGCTGTAGGCTGCTCCCCATCTACATTACCTCTATTGGGAGTGTCAAACCCCCCCCCCCCCCCCCGGCCACTGCAATGCACACTGGGAGACATAGTAAATTAATCACAGGGGATGTAGGCACATTAATGTACTACACCTCCCAGCATGTATTGCGGTGGCCAGGGTGACACTTCCACTGCTGCAGCTATGAGTTGCAAGGTATAGACACTGCGTCCAGGCTTATATAGATCATTTTCAGATTTAAGGGTGCATATACAGGGAATGCAGAATTATTAGGCAAGTGGTATTTTTGAGGAACAATTTTATTATTGAACAACAACCATGTTCTCAATGAACCCAAAAAACTCATTAATATCAAAGCTGAATATTTTTGAAAGTAGTTTTTAGTTTGTTTTTAGTTTTAGCTATTTTAGGGGGATATCTGTGTGTGCAGGTGACTATTACTGTGCATAAAAAAGTGGGATCAGCGCATCACCAGGCCGCCTCTGAATGGCCTCTGCTCAGAGATGCGCTGAGCCCCCCCCCCAGAAACTACAAACGCACCTTGAACCCAAACAGAGGCTCTGCATATACACCAAAGGTAAAACTGTTAAGTGGGAGCAGCTGACCAGAAATAAATTAAAACATAGCAAAGAAATGAACAGCGCTACTTAAAAACAGATGAGTGCTTACCTGCAAAAGAGTGCAAGCCCCACTTATGGGATAAAATACACACTGAGCATACACATGACCTGTCTACCACTTGGGGGATGTTAGTTTCCTATAACAGCTTGCATGCAACTTGTTAAGTACTTGTCCCTCCCACTGTCGAAGAAGTCTTTCCTCCATGGGAGGGGACCTAACACTAACTAAATCCTACCTATGCATATGCATAGCCTGGGCGCGCTACCAAGTAAAATTGAAAATTGCGCAAAAAAAGTGGGATCAGCGCATCACCAGGCCGCCTCTGAATGGCCTCTGCTCAGAGATGCGCTGAGCCCCCCCAGAAACTACAGACGCACCTTGAACCTTGGTGTATATGCAGAGCCTCTGTTTGGGTTCAAGGTGCATTTGTAGTTTCTGGGGGGGCTCAGCGCATCTCTGAGCAGAGGCCATTCAGAGGCGGCCTGGTGATGCGCTGATCCTACTTTTTTGCGCAATTTTCAATTTTACTTGGTAGCGCGCCCAGGCTATGCATATGCATAGGTAGGATTTAGTTAGTGTTAGGTCCCCTCCCATGGAGGAAAGACTTCTTCGACAGTGGGAGGGACAAGTACTTAACAAGTTGCATGCAAGCTGTTACAGGAAACTAACATCCTCCAAGTGGTAGACAGGTCATGTGTATGCTCAGTGTGTATTTTATCCCATAAGTGGGGCTTGCACTCTTTTGCAGGTAAGCACTCATCTGTTTTTAAGTAGCGCTGTTCATTTCTTTGCTATATTACTGTGCATAATTATTAGGCAACTTAACAAAAAACAAATATATACCCATTTCAATTATTTATTTTTACCAGTGAAACCAATATAACATCTCAACATTCACAAATATACATTTCTGACATTCAAAAATAAAACAAAAACAAACCAGTGACCAATATAGCCACCTTTCTTTGCAAGGACACTCAAAAGCCTGCCATCCATGGATTCTGTCAGTGTTTTGATCTGTTCACCATCAACATTCCGTGCAGCAGCAACCACAGCCTCCCAGGCACTGTTCGGAGAGGTGTACTGTTTTCCCTCCTTGTAAATCTCACATTTTATGATGGACCACAGGTTCCCAATGGGGTTCAGATCAGGTGAACAAGGAGGCCACATCATTAGTTTTTCTTCTTTTATACCCTTTCTTGCCAGCCACGCTGTGGAGTACTTGGACGTGTGTGATGGAGCATTGTCCTGCATGGAAATCATGTTTTTCTTGAAGGATGCAGATTTTTTCCTGTTCCACTGCTTGAAGAAGGTGTCTTCCAGAAACTGGCAGTAGGACTGGGAGTTGAGCTTGACTCCATCCTCAACCCGAAAAGGCCCCACAAGCTCATCTTTGATGATACCAGCCCAAACCAGTACTCCACCTCCACCTTGCTGGTGTCTGAGTCAGACTGGAGCTTTCTGCCCTTTACCAATCCAGCCACGGGCCCATCCATCTGGCCCATCAAGACTGACTCTCATTTCATCAATACATAAAACCTTAGAAAAATCAGTCTTGAGATATTTCTTGGCCCAGTCTTGACGTTTCAGCTTGTGTGTCTTGTTCAATGGTGGTCGTCTTTCAGCCTTTCTTACCTTGGCCATGTCTTTGAGTATTGAAAACCTTGTGCTTTTGGGCACTCCAGTGATGTTGCAGCTCTAAAATATGGCCAAACTGGTGGCAAGTGGCATCTTGGCACCTGCACGCTTGACTTTTCTCAGTTCATGGGCAGTTATTTTGCGCCCTGGTTTTTCCACACGCTTCTTGCGACCCTGTTGACTATTTTGAATGAAACACTTGATTGTTCGATGATCACGCTTCAGAAGCTTTGCAATTTTAAGAGTGCTGCATCCCTCTGCAAGATATCTCACTATTTTTGACTTTTCTGATCCTGTCAAGTCCTTCTTTTGACCCATTTTGCCAAAGGAAAGGAAGTTGCCTAATAATTATGCACACCTGATATAGGGTGTTGATGTCATTAGACCACACCCCTTCTTATTACAGAGATGCACATCACCTAATATGCTTAATTGGTAGTCGGCCTTCGAGCCTATACAGCTTGGAGTAAGACAACACGCATAAAGAGGATGATGTGGTCAAAATACTCATTTGCCTAATAATTCTGCACTCCCTGTACAAGACAATCTTGATCTTCCATGTGGAATGAGGGCCAATCAAAATGGCCAATCAAAATTGTGTGTGTGTATATGCACCCAAAGTGCAATTACTTCTGTTAGAACCTTTATTTGTTAACCTCCCTGGCGCGATCCTGTGAGAGGTGCAGCTTCACCATTTAGCTTCAGTCATCGCTATGGCGTTGATCGGACATGACGTCTGACATCGTCGACGTCATGACATCATGTGCAGTCCCGATCCTCCCCATAGCTAAGCCTGGAGCTGATTGGGAGGCTGCGCCATTGCGGGATCCCTGGGGGGGTACGTATACCAGTGGCAATCGGGGGTGATCGGGGAGAGCGGAGGAACTTGGGGGGCATGGTTAGCTAGCAAAGTGCTAGCTTAAGCATAGAAATCAAATTTTATTAAAAAAATCCTCCGGGGGCCATGTGATCCTCTCCGGCGGCTAGCCCGAACGTAGATCGAGCTTACCGCCAGGTAGGTTAATGATGAGCTACTGTTCAATGAAGGTGCTTGGCTGTGCAAAAACGTGTAGGCTTGAGAAGAAATATTATTATGTGCCAAAATTAACTTGTCTTGTAACGACGTGGATACAAGTATGTGCGATTAGGTGGACGAGGCTTTGCGTCGTGCGGCTGTAACGACTAAGAGCAAATTGTGTAGGTAATCTCTCATACCACATGGGAGATGTAAAATTGGGAGATAATTGGCCAATCCAAATTGGATGTGTATATACACCTTAAATTATCTTTTCTTCATTACAGTAACTCAACAGCAAAATAAACGGTAATTAACTACTTTGGCCTCCTGGACGTACTAGCTATGCCCAGGAGGCCATGTGCGTGTCCGCGCACTCACGCGGCCAATCCCGCACGTGCACATGTGCTCCCAGCCGCGGATCGTTAGCCCACGAATCAGTGAATCGGGCTATGGTGCCCGATCACTGATTCCTCTCCCCCGCAGAAAAAGCGACAGCTTCTCTCAGAAGCTCCGCTTTTTCTGGCTATTGCGTCCCCCATGCGTCCCTCTAAGCGTATGTTACGCTTAGAGTGACGTCATGTAAACAAACTCATGGCCGCATCTTGTGGCCAAAAAGTAAAACTACAACTAAAGGTAAAAAAAATAAAACTCAACACACATTTACATTATAAAAGTACAGTTTACATCCCACCCTCCCAAAAAATACCCAAATAGAATGTTTAATATAAAAAAAAAAACATTACAATAATAAAAAAAATGTAAATATTTACCTAAGGGTCTAAACTTTTTAAATATCAATGTAAAGATGAAATATTTCTATTTTTTTTTTTTATTTTAAACTTGTAAATAGTGATAGATGCAAAACGGAAAAAAATGCACCTTTATTTCCAAATAAAATATTGTCGCCATACATTGTGATAGGGACATAATGTTAACGGTGTAATAACCGGGACATATTGGCAAATACAATACGTGAGTTTTAATTATGGAGGCATGTATTATTTTAAAACTATAATGGCTGAAAACTGAGAAATAATGAATTTTTTCCGTTTTTTTCTTATTCTTCCTGTTAAAATGCATTTACAGTAAAGTGGCTCTTAGCAAAATGTACCACCTCAAGAAAGCCTAATTGGTGGTGGAAAAAACAAGATATAGATCAGTTCATTGTGATAAGTAGTGATAAAGTTATAGGCTAATGAATGGGAGGTGAACATTGCTCGGATGCATAAAGTGAAAATGACTGAAGGCTGAAGTGGTTAATTATGAAAATCAGGATTACATGTACAACAAGGCTTTTAAGCAGGGAGAACAAATACAGTATACAGTATATGCACACCTACTCAGGACTTACCAATCAGAATCAAAGTTAATTGGAGCAGCTTTATCACAACCAAAAGGAAATAAAAAGCAGCACACACATCAATTGTTTCACTTTTAGATTTCCCTCCATTTTGCATGCACTTGTGCTGATAAACCTGCCTAATTGTCTTGTACCTGTCTGATAATAAAATTCTGTATTTAATTATTCTTGTCATATGCAGCAAACACATACCTGTGTGTGCTAGATGGCTGTGGATGCAGCTACACTGTCAGCAGATCTTGTCCCATGTGGCATGTGCTTCTCTGCCTGCAATGTGCTGCTCTGCCTCCTCCCTCCAGCTTTATAGAACATGCCAGACGATTCTCTAGCTCTTGTCCTATTAAATATCCCCAGTCACTAACAGACAGAGCTTTCCTATCACACCTTTTCCTCTAACAGAGCATGCCCCAGTGATTTCTGGCCATCTATGAAAAACACATCTTCAATCTCACACTGGCATGTTCCCAGTTATATGGACTAGTATTATTTATTTTTACATAAATGTCCTTATTTTTTTATTTTTTTTTACAAAACCCTCCATCCCTCCCCCCACCACTAAACACTTTGATCGGCTGTCATAGGCTTCAGCCTATGACAGCCGATCACCGCAGAAACTCTGTAGATTGCAGCGCTGTACATGGTATTGGTAATTAGACGGTGGTTTCACTGTCTAAGAGTCTCCCAGCGGCGATCGCCGCTGGGAGACTGAAGGCGGAGAGTGATCTCCTGCAAAATGAAGCCCTTAGGACTTTACGCCGATCGGCGTTAGGTGGTCCTGGGGCTGCCGCCACAGCCACGCCAATCGGCATCACGTGATCGGCAAGCAGTTAAAGATGAGAAGCAGCAAACAAGTCAGCAAGAAAGTATTCTGGTGCCAGCATTCCTCACAGATTTTGGGAAGGCAAAATATACAGAATTATCTTATGCTTGTTTTGACTACCTGCCACCCGACCCGTACCTTGCTACCCAAGACCCGACCCGCACCCGCAACTGGCTACACGCGTCTCAACACGCACCCGCAGCTCCAAACCAATTCCGGTACCTGCACCTGACCCGCATTGTGGGTAACCCGCGGGTACCTGATCCACTGCAGGCCTCTAATACATGTAATCATTACTATCATTATTATTATTATTATTATCACCTTACCACCACCATCACCACATTATTATCATCACCAAATGTTCTAGGTATGTTGAGGAGAGTTTTGGGAAAACCATGCATTTCTTTTTCAAAAAGACCTTGGCCCATATATGCAGTTAGCTTTTTCTCCTGAGTTTTCTCCTAGGTGACATTTTCGACGATCGGCGAGTGGTTCAGAGAGATAAACTATATATCTTATATGGAACAGTTAATACGTGAAACTAGAAGAGAACAACAACAGTTAGATATTACCTGGGAAGGGTGGAAGCAATTTATTATAACCGAGGAGTATAGAGATACCTTGGGTAAGGGTTAGAATAGATCACAGACTGGGTATTATAAGCGGACGAAAATTTACTTTCACTTCCTTCAGAAGAGCCATGAGTCGGAGAGTGTTCCCCTGTATTTCACCACATACGAGATCTTTCTCTTTCTTCTTTCTTTTTTCTCTTCTTTTTTTTCTCTCTCTCTCTTTCTATTACTCTTGATACAATAATAATAATAGGATTATAAGATGTATATATTATTGGAAGTTGAGGTATTTAGGATTGGAGTCATAAGACAATGCTGCTCCTCCTCTTCCCTCTGAATAGAAATTGCGGGCTCACGACATGTATGTATGCCATATGTAAATTATATCGATGTGGACAAACGTGTCTGTGTCCATTAAACTACATGTATCGCTCATTCTTTTATATTTTACTAGCTGATTGCACGGCGTTGCCCGGGAATATATTTGGCTGGTGTCGGCTCCACTCACTTTTTCTAACCCTAACAATTAATCAATGACCAAGTTTGTGAGCTTTGTGGTCTTTGGCATCAAAAATTTGTATTGAAATGAAAAAATCTGATGGGTTGTTTGTAGCTCCACCCCCTTTTCTGAATTTGAACCCCAGTCACCCAATGACCAACTGTACCAGGTTTGAGGCCTGTGCCATTAACAGTGCAAGAATGGTAGCAATTAAATATTCCACTTGAAAAGCAATAGGTGAAGCTTTATACACTATTGTAGGCTCCACCCACTTTTCTGAATATTAATCCCATTCACTGAGTGAGCAACAGTGCAAAGTTTAAGAACCCTCCAATTAACAGTGTAAGAATGGCTGCAGTTTACATTTTCCCAGTGAAATTTGTATTTGTCTCCACCCACTGATGACCCGGCATTGCCCGGGTATGTATTTGACAGGTATTGGTTCCGCCCACTTCTTCTAACCCTAACGCACAAACACTCAATGACCAAGTTTGTGAGCTTTGGGGACTTTAGCATCAATAATTTGTATATTCCCATAGAAATTAAAAAAATCAGATTGGCTGCTTGTGGCTCTGCTCCTCTCCAGCATTTGAACCCCAGTCACCCAATGACCAACTGTAGCAGGTTTAAGGCATCTGCTATTACCAGTGTAAAAATGGCAGCAATTTAAATATTCCCCTTGAAAATCAACAGGTGAATTTTGATTGGCTATTATATGCTCCACCCACTTCCCTGAATATTAATCTCAGTCACCCAGTGACCATCTGGGCAAAGCTTGGAACCCTGCCATTAACAGTGTAAGAAGGCCTGCAGTCTACATTTTCCCAGTGAAATTTGGTTTTGGCTCTGCCTTCTTTTTGTCACCTGGACATACAGTCACTCAATGACCAAATTTATGAGCTTTGGGGTCCTTGGCATCAATAATTTGTATTTTCCAAGAAATGAAACTGTTTGTGGCTCTGTCCCCTTTTCTGAATTTGAACCCCAATGACTAACTGTACCAGGTTTGAGGCTTGTGCCATTAACAGTGCAAGAATGGCAGAAATTTTAATATTCCCCTTGAAAATCAACAGGTGATTTTGATTGGCTTTTTTAGGCTCCAACCACTTTTATGAATCTTAATCCCAGTCACCCAGTAACCAATTGTGCAAAGTTTGAGAACCCTGCCATTAACAGTGAAGAAGGGCTGCAGTTTACAATTTCCCAGAAAATCTGTTTTTGACTCCACCTACTTTTTGTAACCTTGACACACAGTTGACCAAGTTTGTGAGCTTTTGGGTTCCAGGCATCAAAATTGTGTGAATGGAAGCAGTTTATACAAAAAAAGCAAATCTGATTGGATTTTTGTGGCTCCACCCCTTTAGTGAATTTGAACCACAGTCACTTGATGATCGACTGTAGCAGGTTTGAGGCCTCTGCCATTAACAGTGTAAGGATGACAGCAGTTTCAATATTCCCCTTGAAAATCAATAGGTGAATTTTGATTGGCTCTTGTAGGCTCCACCTACTTTTCCATATATTAATCCTAGTCCCCCAGTGACCAACTGTGTCAAGTTTGAGATCCCTGCCATTAACAGTGTAAGAATAGCTGCAATTTATATTTCCCCATGTAAAAAGTTGTTTTTGGCTCTGCCCACTAACCTTGACATACAGTCACTCACTGATCAAGTTTATGAGCTTTGTGGTCTTTGGCATCAATAAGTTGCATGTTACCATTGAAATTAAACAAATCTGATTGGCTGTTTTTGGCCCACTCCCTTTACAGAATTTAAACCCCAGTCTCCCAGTGACTGACTGTACCAGATTTGAGGCCTCTGCCACTAAAAGTGTATGAATAGCAGCAATGTAATTATTCCCCTTGAAAATCAAAAGGTGAATTTTGATTGGCTGTTGTAGGCTACACCCACTTTCCTGAATATTAGTTCCAGTCACCCAGTGGCAAACTGTGTCAAGTTTGAGAACCCTGCCAATAACAGAATGGCTGAAATCAATTTAAAAAATCTGATTGGCTGTTTGTGGCTCCACCCACTTTAGTGAATTTGGACCCCAGTCACCCAAAACTGACTATTCAGCTGTGGTATTCTTTAATGGCAGAGGTCTCAAACCTGATACAAACAGATAACTCCAGTGTGTGAGGGGTCAAAAGTACATACTGTGACCTCCTCCTGCCCCCTCCGTCTGCCGCTGTTGGTGCACTATTCATGCCGGTGTCCCGGCGACTTGCTTGACCCTTGACCTGAACATATTTCTTCCCTCTTCACTTCTGGCCAGCGCATAGCTTTCGGCTCAGAAGCACGCTGTCCTCTCCGTCTAATCTGGGCTGCATGTACACTCCATTAAACCAAGCGTCACATGATTAGCATGTGACGCTTGGTGTATTGGATCACACACGCAGCCCAGATTAGACGGAGTAAAATGTAATGTAAATGTTCCCCCTTGAAAATCAATAGGTACATTTTGATTGGCTGTTTTTAGGCTCCACCCACATTTCTGAATATTAATCCCAGTCACCCAGTGGCCAATTGTGTCAAGTTTGGGAACCCTGCCATGTAAAAAATTAAGTTGTTGGCGCCGCACAATTTTTCTAACCTTGACATACAGTCACTCTATCAAGTTTATCAGCTTTGGGGTCCTTGGTATCAATACTTTGTATATTCCCATTGAAAAATAAACCAATCTGATTGGCTGTTTGTGGCTCCGCCCCCTTTCTGAATTTGAACCCTAATCACCCAGTGACCGACTGTACCAGGTTTGAGGCATCTGCTATTAACAGTATAAGAATGGTAGCAGCTTAAATATTCCCTTTGAAAATCGAAAGGTGAATTTCTATTGGCTGTTGTAGGCTCCACCTACCTTCCAAATTCTTAATCTCATTCACCCAGAGACCAACTGTGCAAAGTTTGAGAACCCTGCCATTAACGGTGTAAGAATGCCTACAGTTTATATTTTCCTAGTCAAATTTGTTTTTGGCTCCACCCACTTTTTGTAACCTGGACACACAGTCACTCAATGACCAAGTTTGTGAGCTTTCGGGTTCCTGGCATCACAAATGTGTGAATGGAAGCAGTTTATCCACCAAGGAAATCTGATTGGCTTTTTGTGGCCCCGCCCCTTTAGTGAATTTGGACCCCAGTTACCCAAAGACACACTGTAGGAAGTGTGAAGCCTCTGCCATTAACAGTGTAAGAATGACAGCAGTTTAAATATTCCCCTTGAAAATCAATAGGTGAATTTTGATTGGCTTTTTTAGGCTCCACCCACTTTCTTGAATCTTAATCGCATTCACCCAGTGACCAACTGTGGCAAGTTTGAGAACCCTGCGATTAACAGTGTAAGAATGGTTGCAGTTTACATTTTCCCATTGAAAATGAACGGCTGAAATTTGATTGGCTGTTTTATGCTCCGCTCACTTTTCCTAGATTTGTAACCTCGGTCACCAAGTGACCAACTGTGCCAAGTGTGGGGACTCTGGCTTGATTACTGGCAGAATGGCAGCCTTTTACATTTTTTCCATTGACTTGAATGGGGGAAATCTGATTCGCTGTTTGTAGCTCCGCCCATGTGTGCAGGGGGGCCGCAAGACCCCCAGAACATATCATCCCAGGTAGTAAGGGATCTGTGTACCAAGTTTCGTTCAAATCGCTCAAGCCGTTTTCACGTGATCGCGGCACATACACACACATACATACATACATACATACATACATACATACATACATACGATTTTATATATATAGATTTATTGTATTTGTATGGAAAAAAACTTTTTTTGATAAATAAAGAATTTATAAAAAAAAAAAATGTATATATATCATCAGAAACAGTTGAGAATCAGTGTTGTTTGCAAATTTTTACCAAAGTCATTTTCAACATTGAAAATACCATTTTCGATTTTGTGAACATTTTAGCCAAAATAGCTTGTATTTTCACATTTTCGTGAAAAATCTTTAATTTACCAGCAAAAGCATGTAAACAAGAAAAAACAATATTTCTACTACACTTTTGTTTTTAACTGCAAAAATGCAATATTTTTATCGCAAACATTTGTGAAAATGCAAAAAATGCAAAAAATAAACATATTTTTCTATGGCATTTTCGCTCAAAATTAAAATTTTACATTATTTTCTCGAAAAATTAATGCGAAAAGAATATTAGCACTTCCGCTCATTGTTGCCCTGAAATTCCTACTGGGGTTTTTGAGACAACTTGCAACACTTTTTACAGGGATTGCAGTAAAAAAATCAAAACAAAACAAAACAACAAAAAATGTGGGGGCAGCAAAGCCCACTACACCATGGACAAAGATCCTATCCCCACCTTTGTACCTAGAGGAAGGTGGATTTAGGCCCTGGTAGGCATGTGGAGGGTGCCCCCATGAACCTCACTAGAGGCCGCTCCACACCAAGTGAAATGGGTATAGGGTTCTCCTTATCCATTTCCACAAAGGGTTAAAAAAGAAATAAACCTTTAATGTGTCTAATTAACTAAAAATACTTACCTTAAATTATTCTACACAAACATCCTCAGAAATGTCCCACACTACTATCGTCTGGACGCCACACACATCCACACTCACTACAGCAATGTATAGCAAACCCGGAAAAGCATCTTTAAATAGGCTGCTGGGGCTAATCACTGGTTCTTTAACACACCAATGACAATCCTTCCCAAGGAGAGTGACCAATGGGAATGCTTGCTGATGAGGATTCCCACTGGTCTGTTAAGGAACCAATGGGAAGCCCCAGTGACAGATTTAAAGAGGCTTTGCCGGGATTGCTATACTTTAGTATAGCAAGTGCCGGCAATGTAAAAGGGAACCCCAGATGCCACCATGACACCACTAAAACTTTGCACATGCATGTAAAGGATCATGCTCATGTATACCTGTGCTGTGCTATGCTGAACATATAAAAAGGCCACAACCCTGCTTGTGGTTGCCAATAACAGCTTACTATATGCCTCCTGAGAGATAAGCTCGCAGGGCCAGACAACAATACAGTGGTACCCAAAAAATGTCATTAATCACCCACCCTAAAACCAGGTCTAAGAGAGTCACTGAAGGATAAAGCTCTCAACATGTATTGTAACTACTACAAAACATCTTTCTTCTGTTTTTTTTTAGGCAAAAGAAGTTGTGCAGGAGAAACACTGGCTAAAATGGAGCTGTTCCTCTTCTTTACCGTACTGCTGCAGAACCTCACCTTCAAGGCTCCTCCCGGTGCTGTGCTGGACCTCACCCCTGATCTGGGTGCTACCAATGCCCCCCTCCCCCATGAAATGTGTGCAATATCACGAGACTAGATTGCAGCTATCTTGATATATTCAATGATAAATGAATATATGCTGCTAAACTACCATAGTTGACAATCTACAATATCAGCTGCTTATCTTGGAGTTAAAGAGATGTGTGAGACCGCATACAAGCGATGTCGGGGATAAGCGTGCAGCGGATCCACCCCCTGTACCCACAGGGTATAGCGTATAGTCTCTCCAAGGTGATCCAGCACAGCTCTTTTATCAGAAAATTACTTTATTGGATCATAACAAGTACATACATATAGCTGCATAGAGGCTACGGTCCACCGTTTCGGAACGGTGGACCGTAGCCACTATGCAGCTATATGTATGTACTTTTTATGATCCAATAAAGTTATTTTCTGATAAAAGAGCTGTGCTGGATCACCTTGGAGAGACTATCTTGGAGTTATGCTTTTTTTTTGTGTTGCTCATATCTGAGTTTTAAACTGAATACGCCCCTTTCATAAGTAATTATTATAACTGCAGTTAAGGGGGGGGGGGGGGGGGCAAAAAAATCTGGAAATGGATCTCAGGATCAAAACAACAATATTATAAAATATTAAAAACTGTATAAAAACTGATAAGAAACATAAAAAAGATGTTAAAGAGTGTTGCAAATGTATTGTTTGTAAGCAGTGAGTACACAATTAGTAAATATACATTAGGAAGTAAGACCTGATTATATATCATGCTGGCCATACACTTGTACTGTAGATACTTTCAAAATATTAGATGTTAGATTTGATACAATGGACCATATGCAATTCAATTTTTTTTCCAAGTTTTCTCGAAGGTGATATTTTCACATTATAAAAAAAATGCCTTTTAAGGCTTCTCGCACAGTGCAAGCGATTCCGATTCAGATTCCGCTTTTTAATCAGTTTTTACATCAGATTCAGATTCTGATTTGCAGTGTGCAGGGAGCAAACTGCAAATCTGAATCTGAATTGGAAGTAAAAACAGATTAAAAAGCGGAATCTGAAACTGAATCGCTTGCACTGTGCAAGAGGCCTAAGCCACCAGAAAGCAAGAAAATACTCAAAATAATTGTGATAGTACTTTTTGACTTCCTTCTCAGGACTTTTTCAGTTGAAAAGTGCTGGAAAATTATTTTAAATAGAAGATGAAAATTAATCTGCTAGGAGAAAATGTAGGAGAAAAGTGGAATTGCATGTGGGCAATGAGTCCCTTAACCACAAGGGGGCCTCTGTTCCCTGGCAGGGATCAGCCTCCAGGCTACCAAACGCATCTGTTGCTATGGAGGACAGCAGAGGGAGAACAATGTGATCGGGTGGTGATCAGGTGTCGGGGTTCGCTAAAGATCCTACATGCTAGATCAATAGCAGACACCACGTGGCTGCTGTACACACGCTGGTCATGATTCTCATCCAAAGCAGTCTTTATTGTCCACCACGGCCGAGTTCAAACCAGTATGTCTATGTAGCTTAAAGAGACACTGAAGCGAAAAAAAATATGATATAATGATTTGTATGTGTAGTACAGCTAAGAATTAAAACATTAAGAGCAGAGACATAAGTCTAATATTGTTTCCAGTACAGGAAGAGTTAAGAAACTCCAGTTGTTTTATCTATGCAAAAAGTCATTGAGCTCCACGACTTTCAAAGTCGCAGAGAGCTCTGTCTTCTGAAGATTGTTATCTCGAATGTCAGTCACTGTATTTTCTTTTTCTCTCCAGAGGACAGGTCAATAGTTCACAAGACTGCTCTGTAAAATCCTTTAGAATGCTGAGTAGTGTGTAAACTGCAAGTATTAGAGAATGATGCAATGTTATAAAAAAAACACTATATAACTAAAAAATTAAAATATGAGAATATTTTCTTTGCTAATAATCTTCTAGTAATTATCCATACTACACAACCAATTCATTATATCACCATTATATTTTTTTCCGCTTCAGTGTCTCTTTAAGATCAGGACCAGCTTTCCAATGTCCAGAGGAAGGGAAGGTCTTTAGACATGAGGCCGTATGCAATTCACTTTTTCACCTGAATTTTCTCCCAGGTGATATTTTCACAACTTGTAAATAAAAAGCCTTTTAAACCACCAGCAAGTAAACAAATACTCAAAATACTGTAATTTTGACAGTCCATCTTCACCTACTTTTTGGTACTTTTTCAATTGTAAAGTGCTAAAAAGCTATTTTAAATCGAAGTTGAAAAATTATCTCCTAGGAGAAAATTCAGGTAAAAAAGTGAATTGCATGTGGGCCATAAGCCCATACGCAATTCCCTTTTTCAGCTGAGTTTTCTCCTAGGTGATAATTTTAAACTTGTCAATAAAATGCCTTTGAAGCCACCAGAAATCAAGAAAATACCCAAAATAATTTTGATAGTACCTTTTCACCTACTTTTTGGTATTATTTTAGTTGAAAAGTTCTGGAAAGTTATTTTAAATTGAAGATGAAAAATTATCTCCTAGGAGAAAACTCAGGTGAAAAAGCGAATTGCATATGGCCCATAGTCTCTTAAAGGTTCCCTCCTCAGAGAGTTATTCCTCTCCTGCGTGCTGATGAACATCATCTGGTTACAACATTCACATTCATATTGTCTTGTCATCTGCTTCTTTTAATACCATCATGTCATCTATTTATCATTCTAATAAAAAAACAAAAAACAATTTACAACTCAATGCTTGTATTTTTGGCACCCATGCTGATGACAGTAGATTCTTAAAGAAAACCTGAACTGAAAATTAAAAGTCAAAATAAGCATACACAAGTCATACTTACCTCCCATGTAGACTACTCCTTGACCTCTTTCTCCTCTCCTGCGTCCTGTTTATCCACTGTGATCAAGGGAATTCTCTGTCCTCCATTTTGAAAATGGCCATAACCCCATAACAGCTTCCTTGTCAGCACACTGTTAAACTGTAACATCGTCCACTTGAGCCATAGGGAAACATGGACATTACTGGCACATCCGTTGTCCACTCAGCTATAACCGACAGCAACTGATATATAACTGACAGCAACTGATATATCTCAGTTCTGACAAAACGTTGTCAGAACTGGAAGGGATTATTGTCAGAAGAAAATGGTGAGCTTCTGAGAGGAACTGATGGCAAGGTAACTATGTAATGTTCATTTGAAGTTACCCCATGTGTTTATTTTAAATAATTTTACTCAGTACAGGTTTCCTTTAAAGAGCACATTCTTATTTTTCTTCTCCATAAAACATCATTCCCCCGTTTCCCTGGCTCTTATTTGGTACATCTGCTGCACAAAGAAAGTTGCAGGGCATGCTGGGTTTTCTTTTTTTTTTTCTTTACTTTCCTCTCAGACTTAACTAAGGCATCCCGATTGGCTGAATCCCTCCTGTTTTCTACTCCAACGCCTCTGGTTGCATCCCTCCTGTTTTCTACTCCAACACCTCTGGTTGCATCCCTCCTGTTTTCTACTCCCACGCCTCTGTTCCTCTCTTATTGGCCAATATTTTTCAATGCATTTTCTACTGCAGAGCTGGGTGGGAGAGTCGTAAGACTGGGAAGAGAGTGGGCAATGATACACAGACATAGTAAGGGAGGAAATGATGTCAGGATTGGCTTCAAGATAGACACAGACAAAATGGAAAATACTAAGAAGAATTTTTTCTTTTTTTTTTACTATTAAAAAAACACTAAAACTAAAATGTGGGCAGTGCAATACATATGTTATGTAAGTAGAGCAAGTATTTATTTACTTATATATGTGTCTTTTTCTGAGATAGTATGGCTGACAGCTCCACTTTAAGGCACTTATATTGACCTGAGGAAGCAGGCAAAGACCTGTGAAATGAGTTGCCCTTTTAATTGTGCTTAAATAAACCTACCCCCATGGCAGTGTTTCTCAAACCTGTCCTTGCGACTCCCCAATGGTGCATGTTTTGCAGGAAACCTCACCTATGTACAGGTGGGGTAATTAGTGACTCAGCTACATGAAATCCATATAGCTGAGACACTAATTACCCCACCTGTGCATAGGTGAGGATGCCTGCAAAACATGCACCACTGGGGAGTCACAAGGACAGGTGAGAAACACTGCCCTATGGTATATGCAACTATTAAATGTTTGTGATTGCAAGTATTGTTGTTACTGTATATACAGGATCTTCTCAAAAAATTAGCATATTGTGATAAAGTTCATTATTTTCTGTAATGTACTGATAAACATTAGACTTTCATATATTTTAGATTCATTACACTACAACCGAAGTAGTTCAAGCCCTTTATTGTTTTAATATTTATGATTTTGGCATACAGCTCATGAAAACTCAAAATTCCTATCTCAAAAAATTAGCATATTTCATGCGACCAATAAAAGAAAAGTGTTTTTAAAACAAAAAAAGTCAACCTTCAAATAATTATGTTCAGTTATGCACTCAATACTTGGTCGGGAATCCTTTTGCAGAAATGACTGCTTCAATGCGGCATGGCATGGAGGCAATCAGCCTGTGGCACTGCTCAAGTGTTATGGAGGCCCAGGATGCTTCGATAGCGGCCTTAAGCTCATCCAGAGTGTTGGGTCTTGCGTCTCTCAACTTTCTCTTCACAATATCCCACAGATTATCTATGGGGTTCAGGTTAGTGTTGGGCGAACAGTGTTCGCCACTGTTCGGGTTCTGCAGAACATCACCCTGTTCGGGTGATGTTCGAGTTCGGCCGAACACCTGACGGTGCTCGGCCAAACCGTTCGGCCATATGGCCGAACTAAGAGCGCATGGCCGAACGTTCCCCGAACGTTCGGCTAGCGCTGTGATTGGCCGAACGGGTCACGTGGTTCGGACCCGAACGCGCTCTGATTGGCCGAACTGTCACGTGGTTCGGGTAAATAAATACCCGAACCACGTCATATCTCCGCCATTTGTCTGTGGGTTTAGCTTTGGGTAGGCAGGCAGGGTAGTTCGCGCTCCAGCCACGCTAGCCAGGGTCCCCCCCAGTCATTGTGTGTCGCTGCTGGGAATAGTAGTACACCGCTCGCTCAGCATTCTGTTTACTGCCACTCTGTGTACCTCGCTCAGCCACACTATATAGCATTCTGTTTACTGCCACTCTGTGTCTGCTGGGAATAGTAGTACACCGCTTGCACAGCCACACTATATAGCATTCTGTTTACTGCCACTCTGTGTACCACGCTCAGCCACACTATATAGCATTCTGTTTACTGCCACTCTGTGTCTGCTGGGAATAGTGGTACACCGCTCGCTCAGCCACACTATATAGCATTCTGTTCACTGTTCTGTGTCTGCTTGGAATAGTGGTACACCGCTCGTTCAGCCACACTATATAGCATTCTGTGTACTGTTCTGTGTCTGCTGGGAACAGTAGTACACCGCTCGTTCAGCCACACTATATAGCATTCTGTGTACTGTTCTGTGTCTGCTGGGAACAGTAGTACACCGCTCGCTCAGCCACACTATATAGCATTCTGTTCACTGTTCTGTGTCTGCTGGGAATAGTGGTACACCGCTCGCTCAGCCACACTATATAGCATTCTGTTCACTGTTCTGTGTCTGCTGGGAATAGTGGTACACCGCTCGCTCAGCCACACTATATAGCATTCTGTTTACTGTTCTGTGTCTGCTGGGAATAGTGGTACACCGCTCGCTCATCCACACTATATAGCATTCTGTTCACTGTTCTGTGTCTGCTGGGAATAGTGGTACACCGCTCGCTCAGCCACACTATATAGCATTCTGTTCACTGTTCTGTGTCTGCTGGGAATAGTGGTACACCGCTCGCTCAGCCACACTATATAGCATTCTGTTTACTGCCACTCTGTGTACCTCGCTCAGCCACACTATATAGCATTGCGTACTCTGCCAGTCAGTGTGTATATTGCTGGGATCAGTAATACTCCACTCACCGTCAACCACTATATGAGCTCAACATGAGTTCCCCAGAGACCTCCGCTGTGAGCAGCACTCCCAACAACAGCAACAGCCAACGCCCCACGCAAGCTATAACATCCACCCCAGCAGCCAGTGGTCAGCAGCAGCCCTCCCCGGAGGAGAACGTTGTGTCCATCAGTCCGTCGCCAGAGCGATTAATGAGGGCTGCCATTGAGGAGATGATGGGGCCTGATGTGGAGGAGGAGGTCTGGCTCAGGCCAGCATCCCAAGTTAATGTTGAGGACGATGAGGGGTCTGTGTCTGGGGATGTTGGGGTGGCAGAGGTGGTGGGTGGGTCAGACTCAGGAGAAGAGTTGTATGATGAGGATGATGATCGGGACCATCTGTATGTGCCTCAGAGTCCGACCCCGGAAAACATGTTGTATCGTGTGTTTAGGTACTAAAATCTGCGTTCCCTCCCAGTAGTGTTGGGCGAACAGTGTTTGCCACTGTTCGGGTTCTGCAGAACATCACCCTGTTCGGGGTGACTATATAGCAGACTATATAGCATTGTGTTTAATGCCACTCTGTGTACACGGCTCAGCCACACTATATAGCATTGTGTTTACTTCCACTCTGTGTCTGCTGGGAACAGTAGTACACCGCTCACCCGCCACTGTATAGCATTGTGCTCTGTGTCACTGCTGACAATAGTGGTACACCGCTCACCCACCACTGTATAGCATTTCTGTACTGCCACTGTACTGCTGCCAGTCAGCGTGTACTTTAAGGATAAGTGAAATGAGGAAGAAATCCGGTGAAAGAGGGAGGGGCAAGGGAAGAGGTGTTTCCCCTGACGGTTCACGTACAGGCCACAGGGGAGCACCCAAGAAAACCCACTCAATACTGCCCATGTTGTCCAGGACAACAACCCTCACAGATCCAAAAGAACAGGACCAGATAATTACTTGGATGACCTCTCAAGCGTCCAGCAGTGGGTTAAGCAGCACCAGCACATCACGCACGAGGTCCGAGTCCTCAGCCAGTTAAAGTCTGGGCTTTCTTTGAAGACTGCACTGAGGATGTTACCATGGCGATTTGCAAGGTGTGCAAGACCCGCCTGAGCAGGGGGAAAAGTATTAACAACCTCTCCACCACCAGCATGAGCCGCCACATTCTATCCAAACATCCCACTCTGTGGGCAAACGCGGCAGGACAGGGTACCACCAGCAACACTGCCTCCCTTGGGTTCACCAGACTCACCACCAGACCCGCCTCAGCAGCAGCAGTAGCCCAGCCATTGCGTGGTTCACAACATTCACAAACATCAGACGATGCTGACACTGTCACTTTCCGGACTAGTGCTCTTGAGGTCTCCCAGTGTTCATCAAACACAACAACCAACAGCCCTTCGGTGTGCAGCGCTACGGTTGAGTTGTCTGTTTCTGAGATGTTTGAGCACAAGAGGAAATTGCCAGCAAATGACCCCCGGGCCGTGGCAGTAACAGCCAGCCAGCATAGCCAAGCTTCTGGCCTGCGAAATGCTGCCATATCGAGTGGTGGAGACAAACAGCTTCAAGGGCATGATGTCAGTGGCCATCCCACGTTACGTGGTTCCCAGCCGCTACCACTTTGCGCGCTCTGCAGTGCCTGAGTTGCATGAGCACGTGGTCAGCTAAATAACCCGAAGCTTGAAGAATGCCGTTGCCTGCAAGGTTCACCTCACCACTGACACCTGGACGAGTGCGTTCGGCCAGGGTCGATACATCTCCCTTACCGCGCACTGGGTGAACCTTGTGGAGCCTGGCAGCGATTCCTCACCTGCTACGGCGCGGGTGTTGCCCACGCCGCAAACAGCTGGATAACAACAGCAGCACCTACCTCTCTGACTCCTTCTCCTCCAACGCATCTCAAAGCTGTACCTCATCCGGAAATGCTAACCCAGCACCAGCAGCAGTAGGATCGTGGAAGCAGTGCAGCACAGCTGTTGGCATGCGTCAGCAAGCGTTGCTGAAGCTGATCTGCCTTGGGGATAAGCAGCACACAGGGGAGGAAATTTGGAGGGGAATAAAGGAACAGACGGATTTGTGGCTGGCACCGCTGGACCTGAAACCGGGCATGAAGCTAGACACCTGGCACGAACTGGCAATGTACGCAATAGAGGTGCTGGCTTGCCCGGCAGCCAGCGTTATGTCGGAACGCTGTTTCAGTGCTGCCGGAGGCATCATCACAGATCGGCGTATCCGCCTCTCCACAGAAAATGCAGACCGTCTGACTCAAATTAAAATGAATCAATCCTGGATTGGAAACGACTACGCAACACTCCTGGACCCCAACCAAGTAACATGACCGATGAACATCTGGGATGGTTTAGCGTTTCCGGTCCCTGTTTATTGAACCTCTCATCTGTATTACATTTATGACTGCATGGCGGCAAAAAGCATTGCTGCTATATCCGCACGCTTTTTGTCCTCATGCAAGGCCTGGGTTGTTGTGTCTCACAAAGCGTGGCCTTCTCCTCCTGCGCCTCCTCCTGTTCCATCACGTGTGCTGCTGCTGCTGCTGCTGCTGGGTTAGCGTTGCCGCGTGGTCCCTGTTTATTGAACCTCTTATCTTTATTACATTTATGACTACATGGCGGTACAAAGCATGCTATCCGCACGCTTTTTGTCCTCATGCAAGGCCTGGGTTGTTGTGTCTCACAAAGCGTGGCCTTCTCCTCCTGCGCCTCCTCCTGTTCCATCACGTGTGCTGCTGCTGGGTTAGCGTTGCCGCGTGGTCCCTGTTTATTGAACCACTTATCTTTATTACATTTATGACTGCATGGTGGTACAAAGCATGCTATCCGCACGCTTCTTGTCCTCATGCAAGGCCTGGGTTGTTGTGTCTCAAAGCGTGGCCTTCTCCTCCTGCGCCACCCTCCTCCTGTTCCATCACGTGTGCTGCTGCTGGGTTAGCATTACCGGTCCCTTTTCCTGGAACCTCTTATATGTATTACATTTATGACTGCATGCCGACAAAAAGCATGTTACCTGTGCAAAGAAAACAGACATTTCCCGCATTTAAAAGACAGTTTTCCCTTTGAAACTTTAAAATCGATTTTCTCAAAAACTATAAGCTCTTTTTGCTAAATTTTTTTTTCCTCTTGTACCCACTCCCAAGGTGCACATACCCTGTAAATTTGGGGTATGTAGCATATAAGGAGGCTTTACAAAGCACAAAAGTTCGGGTCCCCATTGACTTCCATTATGTTCGGAGTTCGGGTCGAACACCCGAACATCGCGGCCATGTTCGGCCTGTTCGGCCCGAACCCGAACATCTAGATGTTCGCCCAACACTAGTTCAGGTCAGGAGAGTTGGCAGGCCTATTGAGCACAGTAATACCATGGTCAGTAAACCATTTACCAGTGGTTTTGGCACTGTGAGCAGGTGCCAGGTCGTGCTGAAAAATGAAATCTTCATCTCCATAAAGCTTTTCAGCAGATGGAAGCATGAACCCACTTTTGAACCAGAAACAGCGGCAGAGGCGCCTGACCTGGGCTACAGAGAAGCAGCACTGGACTGTTGCTCTGTGGTCCAAAGTACTTTTTTTCAGATGAAAGCAACTTTTACATGTCATTCGGAAATCAAGGTGCCAGAGTCTGGAGGAAGACTGGGGAGAGGGAAATGCCAAAATGCCTGAAGTCCAGTGTCAAGTACCCACAGTCAGTGATGGTCTGGGGTGCCATGTCAGCTGCTGGTGTTGGTCCACTGTGCTTTATCAAGGGCAGGGTCAATGCAGATAGCTATCAGGAGATTTTGGAGCACTTCATGCTTCCATCTGCTGAAAAGCTTTATGGAGATGAAGATTTCATTTTTCAGCACGACCTGGCACCTGCTCACAGTGCCAAAACCACTGGTAAATGGTTTACTGACCGTGGTATTCCTGTGCTCAATTGGCCTGCCAACTCTCCTGACCTGAACCCCATAGAGAATCTGTGGGATATTGTGAAGAGAAAGTTGAGAGACGCAAGACCCAACACTCTGGATGAGCTTAAGGCCGCTATCGAAGCATCCTGGGCCTCCATAACACCTGAGTAGTGCCACAGGCTTATTGCCTCCATGTCACGCCGCATTGAAGCAGTCATTTCTGCAAAAGGATTCCGGACCAAGTATTGAGTGCATAACTGAGCATAATTATTTGAAGGTTGACTTTTTTTTGTTTTAAAAACACTTTACTTTTATTGGTCGGATGAAATATGCTAATTTTTTGAGATAGGAATTTGGGGTTTTCATGAGCTGTATGCCAAAATCATCAATAGTAAAACAATAAACGGCTTGAACTACTTCAGTTGTGTGTATTTGAATCTACAATATATGAAAGTCTAATGTTTATCAGTACATTACAGAAAATAATGAACTTTGTCACAATATGCTAATTTTTTGAGAAGATCTTGTATAACCAAAATGTTATATAACTGTAAAATAATACTGGTGCACCGTAATTATACAGGCGGCACCTACGACTACTTTGTTTTCCATTCTTTTCTTGTGTGACTTTCCACTTTGCCTTACTAACACTATTGATACCTTCAATGAGTATCAATGGTAATCTTACTACAAATAGAGTTGCAAAAAAGTACAAATTTTATTATTCCATAAAACACAAATATACATTTAAAGTAAGTTAAAAGTTCCCCAAATACTGATTATAATCAGAAATCCTGACTAAGTTTCCCTTCGTACATACAAATATCAAATCCAATATGGTTAACAGTACAATCGCGGGTTTGTCATCAGTGCAAAAAAAGGGGGAGAAAAAAAGGGGTGTATTGATGAAGTTGAGGTTTGCTTACACATGAAAAAAAGTGCTAATTACTATTTGCCTGGATAGGATCGAACAATGTTTTCCCTAAAAAATAAACACAAACATATGATCATCCTTAACAATAGGGACAAAACTACCCATTCTGTCGAAAAAGTGCTCAGAAAATGTACTGCTAGTAACTTCTATGTGAAAATACCCTCCAGGCTTTTACAGTCAATGATTATTGTGACAAGACAATTCATGAAATACCGTTATATATGCCAAAAAATCCCAATAGGCTTTATAGTGCAACGATCAATACCTGCAAAACAAGAAAATGGTGCTTCAAACGTGTCAGAGCTTACCAGTGAATGGAGGGAATCAGGAACGGGGAGCTGCGCCCCTATTTTCCACTTTGCCTGTTGCCATGGTTTTAGGATACTGGGAGTGCATGAGTATGTAATTAGTCAGATATTAGCTGAATACAGGAAGCTGAACATTTGTTTGCCAGGGTCATTTTTTTTTAATTGCTCAAAACATTTAAGTACAATTATGCTTTGGTCATGCTTTACACATTTTTGTAACACCTGGAAACTCCCCGTCCTTCTGCATGAGTAATTAACCCACACAGAGCAGTACTCATTGTTCACACCTGGACTAATCCGGTGACTGGCAGAAAGCCTGGACACACCCATATCGCTTTCTCTGGTAAGAGGCTTGATGAGGAATTATTGTTTCACAGGCGTATATTTTGCTTGCTTAAATGTAAACAGCTGAAATAAGGTTCCCCATTAATCCTTGCAGTGGCGTAGCTAGGGTGTTTGACACCCGGTGCAGATAATTTACCAACACCCCCCCTCCCCAAAAAAG
This sequence comes from Hyperolius riggenbachi, assembly GCF_040937935.1. Classification (NCBI taxonomy): domain Eukaryota; kingdom Metazoa; phylum Chordata; class Amphibia; order Anura; family Hyperoliidae; genus Hyperolius; species Hyperolius riggenbachi. The sequence continues at coordinate 64,752,655 of NC_090649.1, forward strand.
GGAAGCGCACAGCGGCAAAAAAATGGGTGTGGACATGACATCACATGGGTGGCGGTAACTGTAATAGTAAGGCAGTGGGCTAATATAGGTAGCCAGAATCGTTGCCCCCAGCATAGGTTAGATAGGTAGGTGCCCCCAGTATAGGTTAGTTAGGTAGGCGCCTCCAATATAGGTAGCCAGTATAGCTTCCACCAGTATAGGCTAGCTAGGTAGGTGCCCCCAATACAGGTTAGATAGGTAGGTGCCCCAGTATAGATTACATAGGTAGCTGCCCCCAGTATAGGTTAGATTGGTAGGTGCCTCCAGTGTAGGTTAGATAGGTAGCTGCCCCCCAGTATAGGTTAGATAGGTAGGTGCCCCCCAGCAAAGGTTAGATAGGTAGCTGCCCCCCAGTATAGGTTAGATAGGTAGCTGCCCCCCAGTATAGGTTAGATAGGTAGCTGCGTAGCTGCTGCCCAGTATAGGTTAGATTAGGTAGGTGCCTCCAGTATAGGTTAGATTAGGTAGGTGCCCCCCATTATTGGTTAGATTAGGTAGGTTTCCCCAGTATAGGTTAGATTAGGTAGGTGCCCCCCAGTATAGGTTAGATTAGGTAGGTGCCCCCCATTATAGGTTAGATTAGGTAGGTTCCCCCAGTATAGGTTAGATAGGTAGCTGCCCCCCAGTATAGGTTAGATAGGTAGCTGCCCTCCAGTATAGGTTAGATAGGTAGCTGCCCCCCAGTATAGGTTAGATAGGTAGCTGCCCCCCAAAATAGGTTAGATTAGGTAGGTTCCCCCAGTATAGGTTAGATAGGTAGCTGCCCCCCAGTATTAGGTAGGTGCCCCCCCCCTAATGGAGGGGAGAGCCGCAGCCGCGAGGAGGGCAGCCCGACCTCTCCCTCCCTTCCTCTCTTAGGGCTGCCCTCCGTGCTTCCCCCTCCAGACTGCAGACAGCAATGTGCAGGGAAGCCTGTACTAAGCTACTCACCTACCTGGTTCCAATCGCCGCTCACTAGCCGCCGGTCTCCTCTCTGCATACGCTGATATACATGCTGCTTCCTGTTTAGCGGGAAGCTTCCGGCTAAACAGGAAGCAGCGTGTATATCAGCGTATGCAGAGAGGAGAAGACCAGTGGCTAGTGAGCGGCGATTGTAACCAGGTAGGTGAGTAGTTTAGTACAGGCTTCCCTGCACATTGCTGTCTGCAGTCTATTATCACTCCTGCATTTACAGTCATGTGAAAAAAATGGGAACCTCTGGCCCTTATTCAAAACTTTTTCTCCTAAGTTTTCTCCTAGGAGAGGATTTTTCATCTTCTGTTTAAAATAACTTTTCAGCATTTCTGCCAGCAAAAGGTACTAAAAAGTAGTTAAAACAGTATGACGAAAATTATTCAGAGTATTTTCTTGCTTGCTGGTGGCTTAAAAGGCATTTTATTGATAAGGGCTTGATTCACTAAACCGTGATAACTCATAGCACGGCCGCTCTAGCGTTTTTGCACGCAATCGCGAGTGAAAATTCCAGAATGCACGCAAAAACGTGTACAAAAACACTAGCGCGGCCGTGCTATGAGTTATCACGGTTTAGTGAATCAAGCCCAATGTGTGAAGATTACACCTTAGAGAAAACAGAACAGAAAAAGAGAATTGAATGAGTCCATAGTGTTCTTGAAACTTTCTTGAATATGAATATTTAATCAAAAATCATAATAATAATAATAATGATACTACTACTACTACTACTTATTATTATTATTATTATTATTCATATATAAAAATAATTAAAAAAGAAAAGGAGATTATTTATACTCCCCCAATCAATGAATCAACCAATTTACATAATAACTTTATTGTGAATTTGTCCTCACATATTTAAGAACAAGTAAAAACCATTTAAAACAGTGGTGGAGGGGGGGGAGGGGTTCTCAATGATTTACAGGGGGGGGGGGGGCAGCTTGCCCCAGTGTAGCACCGCCTCTGGTGCAGAGAAGCAGACCCTGCAGCAGAGCTTACAAAGTGAAAAAAGCAAGTAGATGAGCAGAAGGAGAATGACTGAACCCCCTAGCTGGCCTCACACCTAAAATGCTTGGAGTCTTATCAGCCTGGTGTCATTTGATAAGTGTGGCCACAAAAAGGACTAATCTGGAAAATGGACATTTGTATCAATAGGAGGGAGGAGAAGAAGTTTAGTCCCCACAGGCCCGGGCATCCTGCAGTTGCAGTTTGCTCTCCCTATTGTTACACCTCTACTTACTCTTATTTATGAGAAGTAACCTAAATACACTTTGATATGCATTTGAAAATACCATTATCAATTCACCAAACCATTATTATCTCCTCCATTCACACTACAATGTAAAACTGACATTTTTGGGCCATTTTGCCACTCTGGGGCCAATACAGAAACTCAACAGAGCCTGTTAAATATAAGATTGTTCTCCGATTAACCATTCAATTGTACAGTATTGGGTCAGGGATGCGCAGCCTTTTACCTATATTTTGTATCCACAGTTCTGTAACTACCAGGCTAGCAGCACCCATTTGCTATCCTGTTTTGCATGGTAAGTATTTAGTTTAGTTTTGCATATGTTTTGCATCTGTCTGATTGCTGAGTGTGTATTTGAGCTATTTAAGCGGTGCATATGAGGTGGTGAGTCATTCAGATGCGGCCCATATTGGTGAGCGCTTGCTTTGTTTCCTGCTGTCTGTATTGAATGTAAGTTACACATTTTAGCATAGCAGCTGCCAGGGTAAAGACATTTGCTTTTAACTTAGGTCAGTTTAGTGTTAGGACATCTGCTCTGGAGATTTACCTCAACGTTGGTGCAGATGTCCAGTATATCTATATTTTTGCATGCAAAACTATGATGAAAGCTAAAATTTCTCCATAGACCAGTATTGCATTGTTTGGATGCGGGCGTACATTTTAGTCCAGGGGGGGCGGTGTGCGCCACAGCGATTAACCATTCAATTGTACAGTATTGGGTCAGGGATGCGCAGCCTTTTACCTATATTTTGTATCCATTGTTCTCCAATTACTGTTTTTTTCCAACAAAAAGGGAGTTTATTGAAGCACAATAAAGGCATAATAAACATATCCATGTACGATTTAAAATCAGTTTTAAACATACATGTATAACTTGGAGAGCAATATTAATTCAGTACATACACTCACCTAAAGGAATATTAGGAACACCTGTTCCTTTGATCGTGCGCCTGTTGCCGGGCACTCTCTGCGCATGAGCATGACGTCACTCATGACGCCACGCACATGTGCAGAAAGTGCCCGGCAACAGGCGCGCGATCAAGGACACGCACCGCCGGCCCAGCGCAGCCGTACTACTATGAGTCATAGCGACCTAGAAGAAGTACAGGGTGAGGGGTTCGCCGGCAAACGGTTTGCAAACCATTCAACGACAACTCTAAGGCTACTTACACACCAAGACGTTGCATTTAGGGGACGTTATGGTCGCATAACGTGCCCCTAACGCAACGCATGGTGGTGTTGAAGGTGGACATCAGATTGAGCTGCATTATGCAGCTCTCAAAGCAGCCGCTCCAGGTTAGTGATAGGAAGTCCGGATCTTTTTAAGGATTCGGATCATTTGAATCGGATCATTGAAAGGATCCGGATCTTTGAACCGAATAATTTTGAATCATTTTACTAGGGAAGCAGACTGGGTGAAATGACTAGCAGGACAGGACTTTCCCTGCACTGTACATTCTGTATGTTCCTGCTTCTTCCAGACAGACATCCACTGTGAACCGAATCTTTCAATGTGATAATCCGGATGATTCGACTCACAAAAAAGATCCGGATCAAATGAACGATTCATTCATGATCCGGACAACACTACAGTACCACCATGAGTCACCACAGTGCAGTGAATATTAATTAGCCATGTGGCTGGCCGCGGAGGAGGCATGTGCAAACAGTCTAACGTGGCTTAGCCCAGTATAATGCACAGCATGCTGCACTTTCCCAGAACGTGCAGCGTTACTATGTAACGCAACGTGGGCACTGTGAACAGCACAATTGCTTTTACAGTGCTGTGAGTTAGGCTGCGTTACTGGCTGCTGTAACGTGGGACTTTAACGTCTTACTGTGAAACCAGCCTAAATACAAAATTACAAGCAATGGTAGTCAGACACAGTAAGAGCAACATCATATCTGGTACTTGCGAAACCAGGAGGTAGTACACTGCAAGACCTATTAGCATCACGTAGATAGTGGGTGCGGATTCTCAGTTTTGTATTACAGAGAGATACTCAAATATCTAGCAGCAATCCAACAGCTACACTTGATCATCTTCAATCCACACACCTCAGGCAGACTAACAATATTTAACGCCTGGGCCATTTATCCCAGATTTTATGGACCTTAGAAGACATATTTCTATGTGCACATATTAGCTTTTTATAGGGTAGGAGGGATTTATCAATTATTTTTAACCATTCGGCCCTCGTAGGTGGGTTTATGCCATTTTAGTACAACTTCCTGTCTTGCTGCGAATAAGGCTTTGGGCATAAACTTTTTGGTGCCTGCCTGGATGCTGTCATTCAAGAACACGCCCAAGACATACGGGCCCATATGCAATTAACTTTTTCTCCTTATTTTTATCCTAGGTGATATTTTTAAACTTGTCAATTAAATGCCTTTTAAGCCACCAGAAAGCAAGAAAATACTTAAAATAATTTTGTTAGTACTTTTTCAACTACTTTTTGGTACTTTTTTAGTTGAAAAGTGCTGAAAAGTTATTTAAAATTGAAGATTAAAAATTATCTCCTAGGTGAAAACTCAGGTGAAAAAGAGAATTGCATATGGCCCACTGAATCAAGTCCTTAGATACAGGATAGCCTACTTTGTCATAGAGAAATTTGACCACATGTCACCAGAATTCATCAATCGGTGGACACTCCCATAGTAGGTGGATGAAAGGAGGGGCAGATGCTTGACACTTAGGACACACGTCAGGGACTGCTCTATTGATTTTATGTAGCCTAGAGGGGATCAGGTATGTTTGATGTAGAATATATAACTGTGCAAGCCTTTCATGCAAATTGAGCATGGCACGCTTAGCCACTGAGGGAGCCACATCCCAATCTTTTTCATCAAGATCATCAATCAAAGGGAACCATGGTGATTTGAATTGATTTGTGCTGTCTCCAATAAGGTGCTTAGTGGGGCCATCTTTAATAAAATCTAGAGCTATAAAGTGTGACAGGGAGGCTGCCAAATTGGGCATACATAGCAAAGCGAAGCTGCAGGCACCAACATTTTTGTAAATTCGGGATTTTAAAATTGTCGAATGTCATAATCAGTTTCCCTTGCTGTACAATGTGCCCAAGGAATACAATCCCTCTATTGAACCAGAAGTGTGCATTGGGAAGTGCTAGCACCTTAGGCCCCTCAGCCAGACCCCCTGCCCAGTGCAAGTTACAATAGCACTGGCTGGAGGGTCCCCAAAATTCCCCTTAGAGCACAGCTGTTGAACTCCAGTCCTGGAGGGCCAGATCCAGGCCAGTGTTTAGGAAGGACTGAGAAAGAGAGTAATGTGTTCTACCTGATGGACCACACCTTAGAGTATACTCAATTTTAGACCAGGGCAGAAGGGAGCGCCCTCCTGTCCCCTCCCCCACCCCTTTCTCACTGAGAGCAGCCAAACCGCTAAGGAGAGCGAAAAAAAAAAAGAACTACAGACCACTGCACCAGGCTGAGGCTCAGTCATGCCAACGTTGCCAGTAGTGTCTATCCAGGACCAGGAGGAAGCAGGGAGACACAACAAGTGCATGCCATGGCCAGCAAGCCAACTCCTCCTAGGGTGCACTTATGGCTGCTGTAGTACCACTCTAAAGAATAGGAGGTCAGTGTCACCAAGCAGTGGTCACGTGGTAATTACTTTTTGTCAGTAGCCAAGGCAATGGGACATCCAGGAGGAATCAGACAGTTGTGATTGTGATGCTGAACGTCTTTCTTCTCTGCAGTGACCATACAACACTGTCTCTCTGTCACTCGGTTCCATCCTTCTGCCTGTGCCCCCCTACCCCCCTTTTCCTCAGTGACGCACAGCGCCTTGGGTGGTCACCCGCACTGCCCGCTGCAAAAAATGGCTCTGTACCAACAGCTCCACTGTGCCCCCAAGCAAGGTTATCGTGGGGCCCCCTGCAACTTCCCCACCAATGTGCAATGGCCTTTCAAACATCTACTAGCCTTAGTGGCTAGGCAAATTTCAACTTCTTCTAATCTCTTTATGCTGCATAGCCAACTTCCGATCATAAGACATGCATCAGGAGTCAGAACATGGAGCGTGTGGCTCCCTGCTCTGCATTAATTTGCTTTTCATCAACCGCTGCTATGTTCTGATGTAAAGCAAATCTGCAAATCTGCAATCTTTTGCCAATGAAACAGATTTTCACATAAATACATCTCTGGTCTGTAGAATCATTTATATTTTTTGGTGATTCGTTCCAGGGGAATCTTTAAATCAGGGTGGTATATTATGAATAATTATGAATCCTTTTTGCTTCGAGACAAAACTCACAAAACTGGATCCAAAGGCAATCATGGTTCACTATAAAGAATTTAAAATGGTCAAGACCTCAAAACCAATCTAGTGAAGTATGCTTGAGAATTGAAATCTATTGCTTTAAAAGTGGGGTTCATACAAATGAGTGTACACACATAGGCAACCAACTTTACAGAGAATCTGTAAAGTTAAAATGTCCCCCGGGGGGTACTTACCTCGGGAGGGGGAAGCCTTTGGATCCTATTGAGGCACCCGCTGTCCTTGTCCAGCCCATGGTGGCAGCGCTAGATGTAAATATTTACTGTGAGAAAACGCAGGAAAAGCCGCTGTGGGTGCTCAGAGCAAGGCGGCTGATTCCGCGTCCAACACGGCAGGTTGCGTGCGGGGGCCTGCATCTGCTAGCATGATTGAACGTGGAGAAACCGCCGCATGTCCTGAGAACAAGGCGGCGGATTCCGCGTCTGACGCGGGGGTTTGCAAGCATGGGCCTACATCTGGCAGTATGGCTGAACACGGAGGAACCGCCGCATGCTCTGATAGCAGGGCGGCTGGTTCCGCGCTCAGCACAGTGGATGGTTTGCAGCACAGGTCTGGTGTGGCTGGGACTGATAGTCCACACAGGTTCAGAAGGACGCGCGCGCACGCTGAGAGGCAGAGCTTTTATGACAGCCAGAAAGGAGTCAGCTGACCAAGCTGGTCAGCTGACAATTCCACCACTTCCCATTGGTCCAGCACTTAGGGGAGGCGCTGGAGAGCACCTTGCTATATATACTGGGTGCGGGTCATTCTCTAGTTGTCTGCTGTTGCGATCACTACGTGGAAGCACTCAGACCTTTTTGTCAGATTCTGTGTTATTCTTTAGACCAGTTCCTGGGTGTTGATGACCAAGGACCTCACACCTCAGATTAGAAATACTGTATATTATCTGTGTTATTCTTCAGACTAGTTCCAGGGTGTTGATGACTATGGAGCTCACACCCAAGACTAGGAATTAGCTTTACCATCCTGTTATATCTTCAGACTAGTTCCAGGGTGTTGATGATCAAGGAGCTCACACCTTTAGACTAGACAATTGTTGATTATTTGTTATGACCTTCTGCTTTTCCTGACCTCTCTTCTGATCTCTGATTTGCTACTTCGCTATATCTGATACTCCGTTGCCAAACCTTGCTTGCCTTAGGATTCCGTATCAGTCTCTTTCCTCTGTATCTGATCTGTCTGTCTGTTGCCGACCTGGCTTGTCCGACCTCGAGAACTATCTCCTCTGTTTAGAGATAGTTCACAGATCTGTCAGTGACACTTCACCATTGGTGTCACTCACACTCTGGTCCTTCCCACTCTCAGCCTGACTCCTCCCCTTGGGGAACCTCAGGCCTTGGAAGGAACCTGTTCTTTGGGCAGTACCTCTTACTGCCTTGCACCCTCTATACGGATGCTCTCCTCAAAGTATTACTGTTGCACCAAACACTCATATTACTCAGTTGTCCAGAGGTTAGAGATATATCTGATTATCGGTGATACTGCAGATCATCAATAATCGGGTATAAATCTGTATTCTCGGTGATACTGCAGATCACCGGTAATCAGATCCTCTCTGTGTTACACCGATCGTTACATTTACCTTCCTGGTTCCAGCGCAGATGCAGTAGCGGCTCTTTGCTCTTGCTCTTAACGTCTCATAAATCACATCACCTAATTGATAAAAATAACCCTTCAGCACATTTATAAGCAAAATAATCAATAGAGGTGGGAAGATGAATCCATGAAATCCACAAATCCCACAAATAGTTGTAAAAGATTTGAGATTCGTGGATTTGAATCCCAACGCCATTTACTGCTTTAGAAATCCACCGAATCCCAACGCTGCATCTGCCGCTCCCCCCACCCTGCTCCGCTCGCCCTCGTCCTCCTCCGCTCGCCCCTGCATTGATTAAAGCATCGGCTCACCTGTCCAGCATGGAGCACAGAGCTGCAGACCCCTTTCTTACTCCTCTGTTCCCCCTAGTGACCGGCCTTTGGAAATTGCATCATCACCAAAAACTGGTCACTAAGGGGAACAGAGAAGAGGTCTGCGGCTCTGTGCTCCATGCTGGATTTGCTGGATAGGTGAGCCAATGATTTTATCTATGCAGGGGCGATCGGAGGAGGCGTGCAGAGGGAGGGGGCTATCTATACTAAAGGCACCTTTACCTAGCAACTTATACAGTGGGCACCTATGCCTGGCTACCTATACTGCAGGCAGCTCTACCATGGATCACACAATTCTTACAGTATGTGCAGGATTTGAGAAATTCAAGATTTGAATGGTTCAAGGTATTCAAGAACCATTTTAGATTCGGGTTCAAAGAAATTGTGGATTTGTCCCATCTTTAAAGTTTAGGGTCAATTAAACACATTTTTCGATACAAAAATAAATATATTTACATAGATCTATACATGAGCCCTGGAAGAGGGACAAATGAGGGGCAAAGAGGACAGAGGGACAGGGTTCCCGAAGAGGGACTGTCCCTCCAAAAGAGGGAAAGTTGGGATCTGTGCTTTCCTCAGTCCATCCTAGTTCACCGGATTTTTCAGTTGGAGGGAGGGTGAAGGTGTTACAGATTATGGTAAAATATAGGGCAAGGGGAGAGATCTGCTGCTGATACTTATTTTTACAGAGCAGCAATAGACCTAGCCTAACAAATTAATCACAACACAATAAAAACAAAATTCACTAATCATTTTGCGAGGCATCTGCTTCCGTGAGTACAATCATGCACAAGCAGCTTCAGTGTACTCGCTCATGCACGAGCAGCTTCATGCCACTGCATAGGTGTGTTCATGCTACTGCATAGGTGTGGACTGTACTCGCTCATGCACAAGCAGCTTCATGCCACTGCATAGGTGCGGACTGTACTCGCTCATGCACGAGCAGCTTCATGCTACTGCATAGGTGTGTTCATGCCACTGTATAGATGCGGACTGTACTCGCTCATGCACGAGCAGCTTCATGCTGCTGCATAGGTGCGGATTGTACTCGCTCATGCACGAGCAGCTTCATGCTACTGGATACAAGTGTTTGTGAAATTGGTTACATTGCGCCACATGTGTTATTTGTGGGAAAACTCATAAAATGAGAAACATCCCTCCTTCATTTGGATCCATTGGATGCTGTGTCATTTGGATGCTGTGCTCCTTCCCTGCTGGAAATGGGCTAGAAAGAAGAAAAGACAAGTGACCTGCAGCAAAACAGTAAAATCTTCCCCTTTACTTTTTTTTTCTTTAAATTAATTGTACACCAATCACCAGCCAGGACACTGGCTTGGGGGATCTCTAAATACATTTTATCTCATGCTTGGAACTCAAGTGGCATGTACCTGGTTGGCTTGTAGGTCTAAGAACTGCATAGCATGATGAATGTATTTAAAGGACAGGTGTGAGGTGGGAAAAAAAACAAGATGTACTTACCTGGGGCTCTCTCCAGCCCCTGGCAACCTATCTGTCCCTCGCTGCAGCTTTGTCCCGGGATCCCCTACGCTGCAAATCTTCTGCGCCTGTGCCAGTGCGTGGCCTGTAGCCTTCTGGGCAGGCGCAGTACTTCTGCGACTGCGCAGAATGCTCAAGGCCACGTAAACGTGAGCGTGTTCATGAGCGGCGTGGCTGCACACTCCTGCAGGCGAAGAAGATGCCGACCTGGCTAGGTCAGCATCTGCAATGGAGGGGATACTGGGATACCGGATCTGTGGCATGGGACAGATAGGTTGCCAGGCACTGGAGGAAACCCCAGGTAAGTAGTGTCACGGAACAGCCGTGAGAAACACTGGCAAAGCGGGGACCAATGACTCCATCACGGTACCATGTGCTGGAGTCATCGGGGAAGCACTGCAGGCATCGAGCTCTCCGTTTTGAGTTACAGTGTCCAGCAATCCGGATAGCATATTGCAAACAGCCGCTCACGCTGATAATAGAGCAGCTTCCTGGTTGCAGGCCACCTGATCATGACCAGTGACATGTGCGCTCCACAATAATGTGTTCCGCTGGCAACCTCTTCCGGCATGAGCACACATGTCACCAGTGGAGCGCACACGTCACCGGTCAGGTGACCCCCGAACCAGGAAGCTGCTCTATTATCAGCGTGAGCGGCTGTTCGCAATATGCTATCTGGATGGTTGGACACTTTCACTCAAAACAGAGAGCTCGATGCCTGCAGCGATTCCCCGATGACTCCAGCACGCGGTACAGCGATGGAGTCATCGGTCAGGGACGGAGCAAGACCAAGTTGCGCCTGGGGCAAGGTCAGGTTTTGGCGCCTAAAGGTCAGGTTTTGGCGCCTAAACTGCCATTCATTTTGCTGCCTTTTTAAGAATTCAACAAACTGCACCTGGGGCAAGATACCCGCTCGCCCCCCCCTAGATCCGTCCCTGTCATCGGTTCCCACTTTGCCAGCACAGCGCGATCTCTGTTCCCTCACGGTACAGCAATTTAAAGGTCAGCCAGACACCCGGCGGCCTGACACCCGGCGTATAAGACGAGACGACCCCCAACTTTTCAGAAGATTTTCAGGGGTTAAAAGGTCATTTTATACGCCAGAATGTACAGGATCTTCTCAAAAAATTAACATATTGTAATAAAGTTCATTATTTTCAGTAATGTACTGATAAACATTAGATTTTTATATATTTTAGATTCAAATACACACAACTGAAGTAGTTCAAGCCTTTTAATGTTTGAATATTTATGATTTTGGCATACAGCTCATGAGAACCCAAATTTGCTATCTCAAAAAATTAGCATATTTTATCCGACCAATAAAAGAAAAGTGTTTTTAAAACAAAAAAAAGTCAACCTTCAAATAATTATGTTCAGTTATGCACTCAATACTTGGTCGGGAATCCTTTTGCAGAAATGACTGCTTCAATGCGGCGTGGGATGGAGGCAATCAGCCTTTGGCACTGCTCAGGTGTTATGGAGGCCCAGGATGCTTCAAAAGCGGCCTTAAGCTCATCCAGAGTGTTGGGTCTTGCGTATCTCAACTTTCTCTTCACAATATCCCACAGATTCTCTATGGGGTTCAGGTCAGGAGAGTTGGCAGGCCAATTGAGCACAGTAATACCATGGTCAGTAAACCATTTACCAGTGGTTTTGGCACTGTGAGCAGGTGCCAGGTTGTGCTGAAAAATGAAATCTTCATCTCCATAAAGCTTTTCAGCAGATGGAAGCATGAACCAACTTTTTAACCAGAAAGAGCGACAGAAGCGCCTGACCTGGGCTACAGAGAAGCAGCACTTAACTGTTGCTCAGTGGTCCAAAGTACTTTTTTCGGATGAAAGCAACTTTTGCATGTCATTCGGAAATCAAGGTGCTAGAGTCTGGAGGAAGACTGGGTAGAGGGAAATGCCAAAATGCCTGAAGTCCAGTGTCAAGTACCCACAGTCAGTGATGGTCTGTGGTGCCTTGTCAGCTGCTGGTGTTGGTCCACTGTGTTTTATCAAGGGCAGGGTCAATGCAGCTAGCTATCAGGAGATTTTGGAGCACTTCATGCTTCCATCTGCTGAAAAGCTTTATGGAGATGAAGATTTCATTTTTCAGCACGACCTGGCACCTGCTCACAGTGCCAAAACCCCTGGTGAATGGTTTATTGACCATGGTATTACTGTGCTCAATTGGCCTGCCAACTCTCCTGACCTGAACCCCATAGAGAATCTGTGGGATATTGTGAAGAGAAAGTTGAGAGATGCAAGACCCAACACTCTGGATGAGCTTAAAACTGCTATCGAAGCATCCTGGGCCTCCATAACACCTGAGCAGTGCCACAGGCTGATTGCCTCCATGCCACGCCGCATTAAAGCAGTCATTTCTGCAAAAGGATTCCTGACCAAGTATTGAGTGCATAACTGAACATAATTATTTGAAGGTTGACTTTTTTTGTTTTAAAAACACTTTTCTTTTATTGGTCGGATGAAATATACTAATTTTTTGAGATAGGAAATTTGGGTTTTCATGAGCTGTATGCCAAAATCATCAATATTAAAACAATAAAAGGCTTGAACTACTTCAGTTGTGTGTATTTGAATCTAAAATATATGAAAGTCTAATGTTTATCAGTACATTACAGAAAATAATAAACTTTATCACAATATGCTAATTTTTTGAGAAGATCCTGTACTGTATGGTATATCTGAAGATTATAGATATGCTAAATGGTGGAGGTTTTGTTTTTTTTTTTCCTTTTTTTCTCCCATGTAATCTTCTATGCACAATACAGAGTACAGGTTCTGTTATCCTGACTGAGCACATACCAGGGAGATTATGCAACTCCAGTAGGGAGAAGGTGAGACTGTTACTATCACTAGAGGAAAGGTGGACAATGAATGTCATTAGTGGAGGGGTGGAGTTGAATGTTATCAGATACAGTAACCTCATGCTTGTAGAATAAAGGTAAGAAGCAGGATTTGTTTACATGGTAATACAGAGAGTTCACTCTGTGTTTGTTTTCAATTACAGTGAAACCTTATATTGAGAGTAAAGGCTCCTACACACGTAGAACAAAGTGCATGGGGGGCATGGCTTGTGATGGCCGAGTGAGGAAGCAAAGTTTCGGAGCTTCGGCCATGGATCCATCTGAAAATGGCGCCTGCAAATAATGGAGCACGGTGTTGCCGCTAATCTGTTTGTTGCTTATTGCTATTTAATGTTAAAGCCTTATCGTTATTTAACTCTGTACCTAACCCCTAGACACCCCCCCCCCCCAGTGGTGCCTAACCCTAACGACTTCCCTGGTGGTGCCTAACCCTAACCAACCCCCTGGTGGTGCCTAACCCTACCAACCCCCTGGTGGTGCCTAACCCTAAATCTCCCCTGGTAGTGCCTAACCCTAACCTTGACAGTGTTACATTAAATCCATTCACCGTTTTGCAGTTAAATAACATCTGCAGTTTGGCTTATGTAGGTTAGCTATTGTTAAATAACGTTACTGTGTGCAATAATGTCTGCTGTTTGGCATATGAATGGCGCTGTTGATAAATAATGTTACTGTGTGCCGTTTTTCCTCTTTTTTTCCTGTGCGCCATTATTATGCAGTACTATTGATAAATAGCGATAAGCGTATCTTTTTAATGCGGCACCATTTTTATGCATAGGCGCTGTGCGCCATTATTCACTGATCCGTTGGCCATTCCCTAGAGACCTCGCTGTTTTGCAGGTGGCCAGCTGAGACCCGGGACGCATATGACCCACAAGAAGAAGCTCTCACCCTCAGGGCACCCTCCGATGGAGAAGCAGGGCAGGATCCAGGCGTACTTTGATACCGCTCCGAGAGCAGGCCAGTCCAGTTTTCCAAGATGGTGGTGTGTACCAGAGCGCGCAACAAGGAGCAGCTTCCGACCCTGAGCAAGGCTTCCCACCATGAAACTGACCTCTCCGATCATGGGGGCAGACACAATAAAGGTAGCTCCCGAACATCAGAAAGCTTTACTTCAAGAGCCCCTTTAAGCACTCCCATGGCCTCCAAAGCCATGACAGAGGTGAAGGGCCTCACAGTAAATGTAGCTCCTCTGGCCTACCGACTCCAGCTAGGTCCGCGGACCCCCGCCAACCAGATGCGGATAGGCGACAAGACTCCACCAGGGCTCGCTAGACAGGGGCTCTGATACCTATACAGGGAACATCCCTAAAGCCCTTCACCGCTTTCATCCTCATGGCTCCTCCAGCTCTTCCCCAGCCCGATCTCCCAGCACTCAGAGGCAGCTTTCAGTCCTCCAAATCTCGTCGCCACCATAGTGAACTGTGGCAGTCCAGCTCTATCACCTATCTGGGGGTGCAGATCCCTGCTGCCTCTCCTTTTTGTACTCCCTCAATTTCTTGCCAATTATAGATAAAACAAGGAAGAATATGCGGGAATGGTCGACACTCCCCCTGTCCTGGTTTGGCAAAATTAACATTCTGAAAATGGATATTCTCCCCAAATTTTTATATATTTTCCAGATCACACCAGTCCAGTTACCTACCTCTTACTAGAAATCTCTCAGAACTTTGAATATCCACTTAATTTGGAGCTCTAAACACCCTAGACTGAGTCAGTGGCGTACCTACTGGGGATGCAACCCCATCGGCTGCAGGGGGGCCCGGGGCCGCTCTGGGGCCCACCAGTCGTGTGTGGGGGAAGCGCTGTCCCTCGATTGTGGGACCCCCCAGCTAGGTGTGGAACTGGCTGCGGCGTCTAATAGACGCCGGGCCAGTTCATTGCCCGCAGCCCCGCAGTCTCCCAGGAGGCAGAGCAGGGCTACGGCAAGATGGCTGCCGAAGCCCTGCACTGGAGACTATTTATGTAGGGCTGCACTCTGCCTGTCAGCATGGGAGATGTGCTGCAGCATAGAGATGGTAAGTTCGGATCTTTTCAATGATCCGGATGATTCGAATCGGATCATTGAAAAGATCCGGATCTTTGATCCGAATCTCGGAACATTTTACTACCGAAGCATTCGGGGATGAAATGAATAGCAGGACAGGTCTTTCCCTGCTGTGGACAGGAGAAGGGGAGGGGGGGGGGGGGGTGGACACACAGAGAAAGGGAGAAGATGGACAGAGGGCAGGGAGTGGACAGAGAAGGGAGGAGGGACGAGCAGAGAGCAGAAATGTTTGCTTGCACACAATACCCACATGCTGCAATCATATGATTTACATATATTTTACCTATATGCTCATCTGTGTACTTTGAATGCAAACGTCGCACAGTGAAAGAAAGCATTCCCCAAAGCATTCCCAGAAGTGAAGTGCAGCTGTTTAGAGCAGTGCAGGAGGATCATATTGCCCTGCAATCACAGTGCCTGCAAAGTTACTGAGCTGTGCTGAGCTGAGCCAAAAGCTTTCAATGTGTTCACTGTGCACAACTACGGAACAGACAGCCTATAATGAGCAGCACATTGCAGCCAGTATGTGTGCTCTACACATACCTGGCAGTGGCACCCATGTACCCTCTCTCTCATCTACCTGTCTCCCTGCAAGGCTGGCTCCCATCCAACAGAGCGATCCATCTCAGCTCTGCTTCCAGGACCCCGCTGCCCGCTGAGAGAGGGCGTGTCGCTCCTGGCCCCGCCCCTTTTGCGATATGAATCACTCATTTTGATGATTCGCATGATTCGACTCACAAAATAGATTCGGATCAAAGATCCGAATCGTTCATGATCTGGACAACACTACTGCAGTAGGATCGTCGGGGAGCTGTGAGCCAGATGCCGGGAGAGGAGACTTCTGTCAGGTGAGTGAATTGTTTTTTTTTCACAGGTGAAATTGTTTTTTGTTTTTTTTTGGTAACTGCTGCCCACATTTCTATTTTCTGGTGCCTGCTGCCCACATTACAATTTTCTGGTAACTGCTGCCCACATTGTGATTTTCTGGTGCCTGCTGCCCATATTTCTATTTTCTGGTGTCTGCTGCCCACATTGCGATTTTCTGGTGCCTGCTGCCCACATTGCTATTTTCTGGTGTCTGCTGCCCACATTACGATTTTCTGGTGACTGCTGCCCACATTGTGATTTTCTGGTGCCTGCTGCCCATCTTTCTATTTTCTGGTGTCTACTGCCCACATTGCGATTTTCTGGTGCCTGCTGCCCACATTGCTATTTTCTGGTGTCTGCTGCCCACATTGCTATTTTCTGGTGCCTGCTGCCCACATTGCTATTTTCTGGTGTCTGCTGCCCACATTACGATTTTCTGGTGACTGCTGCCCACATTGCAATTTTCTGGTGACTGCTGCCCACATTGCGATTTTCTGGTGACTGCTGCCCACTTTACGATTATTTTCTGGTGACTGCTGCCCACATTGCGATTTTCTGGTGACTGCTGCCCACTTTACGATTATTTTCTGGTGACTGCTGCCCACATTGCGATTTTCTGGTGACTGCTGCCCACTTTACGATTATTTTCTGGTGACTGCTGCCCACATTATGATTATTTTCTGATGACTGCTGCCCACATTATGATTATTTTATGGTGACTGCTTCCCATTTTACGATTATTTTATGGTAAAATGCTGCCCACTTTACGATTATTTTATGGGGAAATGCTGCTCACTTTACGATTATTTTATAGGGAAATGCTGCCAAATTTGCAATTAATTTCTGGTGAAATGCTACCCAATTTACGATTAATTTCTGATGAAATGCTGCCCAATTTATGATTAATTTCTGGTGAAATGCTGCCCAATTTATGATTAATTTTTGGTGAAATGCTGCCCACTTTACGATTATTTTATGGTGAAATGCTGCCCATTTTACGATTAATTTCTTGTAAAACATTGCTGCATTAGGATCATTTCATAGTGAAACGCTGCCCCATTACGATTTTTTGGCGCCTATGGGGGGGCCCCATCCTCATTTTCGCAGGGGGGCCCAGTGATTTCTAGTTACGCCCCTGGACTGAGTCATTCTATACTGACCCGCAGAGCTGGGCTGAGGTCCTCCTACACCCAAGGCTGAGACATCAAAGTGCGCCCCTTTATCCCTCCCATCCCAGCCATCACACACTGATTGTTATTAGACTAAGAGCCCCCCCCCCCCCCCCCCCCCCCAACACCTTAATCTCTAGTTATCTGGCTTGCAGTTACTGCCCTGAAGTTTTAAATCAGGATGATACCATTTATTGGCTAACTAAAAATGAATAAAAATAAGCAAGCTTTCGGCCTTGCAGCCTTCGTCGGGCTTATATCCTGTTATACTGCCCTGTATCCCCTTTTATTATTTCTATTTGCATTCAAACACAATATGGGAATGATAGCTGAGTGAGTTGTGCGCCCCATCCTACACTGCGCCCTGAAGCTGCAGCCTCTCTCGCCTCTGCCTCAGCCCTCTTTCCCTGCATGGCACTCCCATTTCTCCATGTTATGCTTTTGTTGTTAATGACTTCCGTGCTCGTTTTCTGGTGTTATATCCGTTAAACTGTGATGCCTTTAGTTTATCAGTGTCAGCTGTTTCTTTACTTGAGGATCCATTTCTTCTCTCTTTTTGGTTCTGTCCCGTTCTATTTTCCTTTCCTACCTCCCTCTTTCTGGGATTTTTTTGTGGGTGGTTCTTTCTCTCCTTCTCGTTTCTTTTTCTTTTTACTTTCTCTGCTCTCCTTTCTCCTTTTCTTCTACATTGAAGGTAGACTCAAGGTCTATGGTTTGGTGTTTTTGACATGGCGGCATATCGTTGTGCTATTTAAAACCTACTGCTCTTAACTATAGACTTTTTCTGACTATGTTTACCTTGTATTTGTTGTTAATTTCTTTAACAAACTCAAATTTAACAAGAACAAAGTGCATGACGAATTGCTGCTGATCCCAGAGGAATACACATTGCTGCATGTGAGTGTCCAGAGGAACCTGACTCCCACTTCCTCTACAAGAATTTCTAAAAAGCAGCATACAGATTGTTGCCTCCGAGTAGGGACGGATCTAGACAAAGTTGCACCTGGGGCAAGGTCAAGTTTTGGCGCCTAAAGGTCAGGTTTTGGCACCTAAATTGCAATTCCCCATCCAAATGTTGCCGCCTTTTTAAGAATTCAACAAACTGCGCCTGGGGCAAGAGACCTGCCTGCCCCCCCCCCCCCCCCCGACTAGATCCGTCCCTGCCTCCGAGCAAACATTGCCTTGATAAAGGGGCCCTACATTAGTGATGATCGTAATCTCCTAACTACGATTATGTGAAATTACGTGTACATGTTTGCAATTACACCTGTATGTAATTACAAATTCATAATGCAATTGACTTTGCAGAATCACTCGTAATTACTCATGAATTTGCACGTAATTTACATGTATTTTTGTGCCGACCTTGGCGGTGAATTGAAAGGCCCCATACATGCTATTGCTACCAAAATTGCGACATATGTTAAAGTGGGTACAAGTAAAAAAAATTTTTTTTCCAAAAGACCTTATTTATAGTTTTTGCCAGCTTCTTTTGGGACTGACTTGAAGCCTGCATGTAAACCCCTAAAGTGACCAGGGGGTAGGGAGTGGGACTGGAAATGGCACGTTAAGTGTCATCTAGGGCCTAGGTTCTCAATGTGTGGTACGCGTACCCCAGGGGGTACTTCTCATGGTTCCAGGGGGTACTCAGGCTTGATATAATGAACCTTAGAATAACAAATTTGTAGTTTTATAATATAATAAATCTTATTTAAACAGTACCAAATTAGTGTTTTAGCTAATTGAAAGCAATAGCAAATGCTTGGAAATTTAGATTAGAACCAATTATCATGTACTAGGATTAAATATATACAGTATTTGTCAAGGGGTATAAAAAGAACCTGCCTGTTGCTAGTGATAGTTCCGCTGAGACCCGGGCAGAATCCGTCGATTCTGAGTCTCGGCGCTTGTTCCCCGCTGATGACGCTGCTGCTCAGACACAAGCCACACATTCTGATAGGTGGAGGGCATGTTCCCAGTATGCCCTCCGCAGATGTAAACACTAGTCAGCTGACTCTGGTCAGCTGACAGCGTGGTGTCAGCTGACGTTACAGCTGACACCTAGGTAGGTGTACTGCTGTATGATTGGATGTGCGGTGAGTGGCCAGCCACTGATTGGATGAAAGCTGTAGTTAAACCTGCAGAGTGCTCCCAGTCATCGCCCATAATAAGCATAGCTGTGGCTAGTTGCTGGGTGCGCACTCACTAGTTAGATTACTGGATCTTGACTCTTGGCTTGTATTTGACTATCCTTGTTTGCTGTTATTATTAACCCTTGCTTTGCTTCCTGGAAACTCTTGCCTGCTGCCTGGACTGACCTCTGCCGGTTTACTGGATACCCTTGCCTGCCGTCTGGACCGACCTTTGCCTGTTTCTGGATACTCTTGTCTGCTGCCTGGAACGACCTCTGCCTGTGACTGGATACTCTTGTCTGCCGCCTGGACCGACCATTGCCTGTTTACTGGATATTCTTGCATGCTACCTGGTCTGGACGTTAAGTATACCTGAACTAATCCTTGCCAGGAATGAATAACCTTGCATGCATATTTCATATGAACTCCCTCATATATTACCTGGTTCATCCATTACCTGTTGAATAACCTTGCATGTGGATCTTGCATGAACTCTCTCAAAACCTGGATCATATATTACCTATGAAATAACCTTGCATGTGGACTTTGCATGAACTCTCTCTTAATATCTGGAACCTTCACTGCTTGTTCCTGATACATCTGTCATTACTGACAATCGACGCTGAGAGCCTCATCCTCCAGAACCAAGGTAATAACCCTGTGTAATGCTAATGAACTATTGAACTGTTACTAACCTCATTGGGGTTCTGGTGGGTTATTATCCTCTCTACTTCAGTCTGTATGCCTTGCACGTTAAGACCTGGATGTAACCGTAGTCAGGAGACAAATAACGTGTCCTGTTCATGCGGGGGCTTGTCTATAGGTGAAGACGTGGGCCGGGCTCAAAGCCACAGTAATAGATTGGGGCATACAGACTGATTGGAGACATAACCTGTCAAGCCTTACAGGGTACTTGTGATAATGTTTACTATGTTAGGGGGTACTTGGTGAGTACAGGGTTTTAAAAGGGGTACATACCAATAAAATGTTGAGAAACACTGATCTAGGGGACCCCTTTTTTTTTTTTTTTTTTTTTTTTTGCCCCAGGGCTCCATTTCACCTAGAACCAGACCTGACTGTTTATATCTGAAAATTATAGATATAGTATATATGGATGGTGAATATTTTTTTTTTTCTTTCCTTCTTAGATTTTTCCCATGTTATCTTCTACGCTGCACAGTACAGGCTGTGTTATCCTGACTCAGCGCATACCAGGGAGATTATGCAACTCCTGTAGGGAGAAGGTGACACGTTAAACCACTAGAGGAAAGGTGGACAGTAACTGTCATTAGTGGAGAGGTGGAGTAATATGTTATCAGATACAGTAACCTCATGCTTGTAGAATAAAGGTAAGAAGCAGGATTTGTTTACATGGTAATACAGCGAGTTCACTCTGCGTTTTTCACATGTAAAACAGATTTAGCCTATGTTGTTGTTTGTTTTCTAAAGATCTGTAATGCATTTTTCAATTACAGTAAAACCTTGTATTGAGAGTAAAGGCTCATATACACTTCAAACAAAGTGCGCGACCAACTCCATGACATGACCGACCGCATGATCAAGCGATTGCACTATTTTCCACGCACCAACCAACTGAACAACCAACTCATTTGCATACTGTGCTTGCAAGAAGGATGACTGACTGCATGATATGGACCAATCAGAGAATGTGGAGGAAAATAGGAATAGCACAAAAATGTTAGACCAATCACAGAGCTCGGATGTTACAGAGTTTTACCAAGTTTACCAATGTATGCAGTATTCAAATTTCCCAGGAAAAATTCTACAGCCTGTGATTTGTGATTGCCCCAAT
Organism: Hyperolius riggenbachi; assembly: GCF_040937935.1. NCBI lineage: Eukaryota > Metazoa > Chordata > Amphibia > Anura > Hyperoliidae > Hyperolius > Hyperolius riggenbachi. Next base: position 64,773,529 of record NC_090649.1, read on the forward strand.
GCTTCTGATTAGGAAGTTTTTTGGCTAATCAGAGAAATCGGTAGTGTATCAAGGAAGTTCGCACAATAGTGGACATAAAAAAAAAAAATAGCGTATTGCACAAATCCAATTTTTTTAAAAAATGACATAACTTTATTAACAAAAATTAGAATAGAAAACCCTTTCCACAGAAATCGGTATCAGAAATTCCAAACACTGCAGAATTGGTAATTTTTTGTGGCAATTGGAATTTCTCTAGAATTGGAAATCAACATTTCCGTCCATCCCTACGTATAAGTACTGTCAGGTGTTCAGTATTTTCTTGCTTGTTGTTGCCTTAAAAGGCATTTCGTTTATTATGTAAAAATATCACCTAGAAGAAAACTTAAAGGAAACCTAAAGTGGAAGAAATATGGAGGCTGCCATCTTTGTTTTCTTTTAAAGAGAACCAGAGATGAAGCACCCTCATGTACCTAATCTGCTCTTTGTTTCATTGTTCTCTGTTTAATCTGACTGTTATCGCCTCTGATAAGAATCCCTGACTGAGCACTCAGTCTAGCTTTGCTACAGAAAGATTATAGCTGAGTCTGTCTTCTCTGGTGTCTTTTCAAGCCCAAGCCTGCCCCCTTGTGGCTCTGCTATAATGACTCAGCTATAATTATTCCCTGCAAAGCCAGACTGAATGCTCAGTCCGGGATTCTTATCACAGCTGATAACAGACACTTTTAGCAGCCAGGATGAAACAGAGAGCATGGTAAGTGTTTTCTCTAATTTTCTTACTGATATATATGGTAAGCTACACAAGGGTGCTTCGTCTCTGGTTCCCTTTAAACAATGCCGTGCCTGGCAGCCCGGCTGATCTATTTGGCTGCTGTAGCGTCTAAATCAGATCCAGAAACAAGCATGCGGCTAATCTTGTCAGATCTGACAATAATGTCAGAAACACCAGATCTGCTGCATGCTTGTTCAGGGTCTACGGCTAAAAGTATTAGAGGCAGAGGATCATCAGGAGGATAGCCAGGCAACTGGTATTGCTTAAAGTGAACCTGAACTCTTGCACAATGCAGAAGGAAACATAGAGAAATGCACTCTGTATGCATTTAGAGAGTTTAACCTGTCTAATTCCCCCTTATTTGTGTCTAATCACAAGTTGTAATTTGATATCCCCACTGTATCACCTGACTGCCATGGAAGAGATGGCAGATACACTTAGATGACAAAGGATGTTAGCAATATGTCTGCTTCAATGATAGCAGGAAGTAGAAACACTGGGGATTTTTGTTTTAGGATTTGTATCAGCTGTAATAAATAATTATTTTTTTTTTAGGTTATTATGCTGTTGAGTATCGTTTAGAGCAGAGAGGATGTTCTGAGTTTAGGCATCTGCCATATAACTCTCACTCCAGGTTTCCTTTAAAGGACGTGTCCAAGCAAATTAAAAAAAGAGATGTACTTACCTTGGGGCTTCCTCCAGCCTCTGGCAGCCTACCTGTCCCTTGCTGCAGCTCCGGTGTCCCTAGATCACCTCCGTAGCAGATGCCAACCTCACCAGGTCGGCATCTACTGTGCCTGCGTGAACACGTGGCCGCGTTGCTCGTGATTGCACTCGTAGCCTGGAGCGTTCTGCGCAGGCACACAAGTACTGCACCTGCGCAGAATGCCCTCGACTACGGGAGAGCGGTCACGAGCGGCACAGCCGTGTGTTCTGTTTGCGGAGGCCCAGTAGATGCCGACCTACGAGGTTGGCATCTGCTACAGAGGGGATCCAGGGACTCCGGAGCTGCGGTCAGGGACAGGTAGGCTGCCGGGGGCTGGAGGAATCCCCATGTAAATAGATCTTATTTTTTATATTTGCTCGGATGTGTCCTTTAAGAGAAGACGTGAATTGGATCAGGCACAATGCCTCTTCGGATTGACCAATTTCCAGGCTACATATGTTTTGGATTACATTTATAGCCAGACACAATAGTATATTTTGGTGAAAGGCAGTGGAGTTCTGCTTTATAATAGTCCCAAGCCAGTTCTGAATACAATTAACTATGTTTTTGATTAGCAAGATTTTAAAAGCACATCCTCAATTTGTTGTTAAGCGCTATGCCCATTGCTGGCAGACATGACCGTCCTTAGTTTGGTGTGGTGCTGCTGGTAATAAAAGAGCAAGGCATTATATATATATATATATATATATATATATATATATATATATATATATATATATATATATATATATAGGCATTATTTTCTGTTGTACACAAAACAACACAAAATAGGGTTTCCAAAACGCGTGACATAGGGACGTTACTCCTCCTGGACCAGCAGCAATGGTTGGGGGTCATAGATAGTAAATAGATTCACAAAAACAAGCACAAAAGAAAAGAAAATGAGATGAAAAAAGGCATTTAAAGTACAGGCCCAATGAGTGGACGTGCCCTAAAAGTATACATTTGGTTGAGCCACCCATTTGCCTACATATTATACTTAATCAGAAGCAGGATTCAAAAACTTGAAAGTTGAGTTGTCATTGTAAAGCAGTCTGTATTATTTTCTCATGTATTACTGGGCGGTGCAATGGTTATACATTGAAAAGTTTCAAGGCCATTATTTGTGCAAGCAGATAAAAGCAATTGATGTATAGCAGAAGCACAGAAGAGATAAGCCTCTGGTTTGCTTTCAGTTCAGCCCTAGCAGTGTGACACAGTAAGTACCTTCTTCATCTCACTTTGCTGTAAGTACAGTATGTAGGAATGTCTTTGCTATGCAGGTATGTGTGGGAAGCAGGAAATTTGGACGCAGGAGGCAAGTGGAAAATTTGGGTGCCGCCATTGACTTTCATGCTAAATACCATTTGACGGGCGCCCGGTGAATAGTAACGTTTACAAACATTCTTAAGTTACCATCGTTATTGTGTTTATCTACGTAAAGTTTAAAAAGAAATTTAAAAAATATCAAGATAAACGATATGGGAGTCTTAGGGTTAACCTCCACCAGGGGAATCTCGTTAGGCACCACCAGGTCTTAGGGTTAGGCAGCACCAGGTGGGTCCTAGGGTTAGGCACCATCGGGGAGTCTTAGGGTTAGGCACCACCAGGGGAGTCTTAGGGTTAAGCACCACCAGGGGGGTCCTAGTGTTAGGCACCACCAGGGGAGTCTTAGGGTTATGCACCACCAGGGGCAGTAGCATAGCTAAGAAGCTGTGGGCCCCAGTGCAAGGTTTACACTGGGGCCCTTCAAGCACTCTATACATAACAGTTCATATAACACACCAAAACCAGCCAAGTACAACCACAGTGTCAGAGGTGCAAGAAGGGGATGGATAACAGTGTGCTAATCATCACTACTATTCAAAGCATCTATAGAAGTGATTATTATCAGCACAGGACCAATGAAGAGCTAACACTATGGTTGAGGGTGGGCCCCTCTAGCCCAAGGGCCCCGATGTGGTTGCAACCTATGTACCCCCTATTGCTATGCCACTGACCAGGAGGGTATTAGGGTTAGGCACCACAAGGGGGGTATTAAGGTTAGGCGTCACCAGGGCCGGACCGAGGCAGAGGCTGGAGAGGCTCCAGCCTCGGGGCGCAGTGTAGGAGGGGGGCGCACAATTCATTCAGCTGTCATTCCCAATTGTGTTTGAAGCAGAAAGAAATAAGAAAAGGGGACACATAGCAGTGACTGCAAGCCAGATAACTAGATATTAAGGTGTTGGGGATGTTGGGGGCCCTGTGGCACCTATTAGTCTAATAGCAATCAGTGTGTGAAGGCTGGGGTGGGAGGGATGGAGGGGCGCATTTTAGTGTCTCAGCCTTGGGTGCTGAAGGACCTTGTCCCGCCTCTGGGCGTCACCAGGGGTTTCTTATGGTTAGGGTTAGGTAGAGGGAGGATTCTGTGTTAGAGTAGGGTTAGGCTTAGCTGTAGTAAAATATTGTTACTATTTACCAATGTTTTACTATAGTTACTACGAATGTACATATATTTTCATTTTCAATGTTATAAATGATATTTTCAGATTGTATTACATGAAGAAAATAAAAAATATGATTTTAGACAATATTATAAAATGATTACGATTGTACATATATTTTTGTTTTCATTGTTATAAACAATATTCTCTGATTATATTACATGAAGAAAAAAGATAAAATACGGTTATAGACAATAATATGACATTTCTAAAACAATACTAGTTGCCTGCAGCCCTGACAGTAATGTCAGAAACACCTGATCTGCTGCATGCTTGTTCTGGGTCTATGGCAAAAAGTATTAGAGGCAGAGGATCAGCAGGACAGCCAGGCAACTGGTATTGCTTAAAAGGAAATACAGTAAATATGGCAGCCTCCACATACCTCTCAGTACAGTTGTCCTTTAAGCACCTCTGTACTTACCTCAGGTAGCTTTGCTCGGGTCAGGTGGCCTATAATCATAGTTTTACTTTTTACTTGACTTCAACCATCTAATTTTATTTATAATATTTTTTTCTGTAGATACTACAGAAGATATGTTGGCCATTGATCCGGTGACTATTCTTCTATCTGTTATTGTCATCCTTTTCTTGGCCAATGTATACAGCAGTCAGAAGAAAGACAAGTACAAGAATTTCCCACCTGGACCCCGACCATTGCCCATAATCGGAAACATACATCAGATCGACATGAATAAACCTCACAAAACATTCATTGAGGTAACATATCACTTTTCCAAAAGCATCTGGCCTTAAAACCATTACTGTATTTTTACAAAATCAATTAATTAAAGTATAAGGGTCGGTTCACACTAGACCTAGTTGCAGAACATGGTCTGTGGTCCGGGCTCCGTTTTTCAGAAACCAGAACGCAAACAGATCCGCGCTGCCCTTTTTCAGCATACGTTTCTGATCCGTTTGCGTTTTTTGCCCCCCCCCCCCAAAAAAAAAAAAAATAAAATGGATGCCTGAGGGGGTAGCTGCCAGCGAGCAGCAGCGAGCGATAGGGAAGTAATTACCTTTCTTCCTTGGCTCACTGTGTCTTCCTGCAGTGCCGCCCTCTAGAAGGCGGAATTGCCAGAAGTCATGCGAGGAGCAAAGGAAGAAAGGTAATTATACTTCCCTCTTGCTCGCTCTTTAATTTTGCCGCACATAGCTGAAGGGGGAGCAGGGCGACCCCACCACTGGGCCCGTTACTTCCCGTCCTGGCCGCTACTCCCTCAGGCTACCTGGGGGACATCTATTTATGTGATGTGAAGGGCAGTAGGCAATGCGGATTTCCCTCCGTTTCTGTGTGCAAGAATAGCCTGTGTAGAGGGTGATCCGTTTTTTCATTGCCCTTCACTAACCCCCCGTGTATCCGGGAGCGATCAGGGTCCGTGGAAACCCTGCAAATCCGAATCCTGCATTCAGTTTTTCAGCACGGATCCCCCAGATTGCCCTCAGATCCGTTTTTTAACCCCTTATCACACAGTAACTTTCTACTGATTACTTATTCAGCGGCCCTACGGACGGGGTCCACCTCCCCTCCTCTTAGACTGTAAGCCCTTGGCAGGGTCCTCCCTTCCCTAGTGTATTCTACATGATCGTGTGCCCCAATCATTGTGCTCCTTTCCTATGACCGCTTCATACTTGTATTACTGGGCCTACCTAACCAGCCCAAAATCGCATGATCATGTACATTGTACCATCTTCCTTGTACAGCTTTGTCCTATGTTGTTACGTCCGTCATCTTTTGTACCATTGTATGTATTTATTGTCTATTAACAATCGTCCCCATCTGTTTTTCCCCGAACTAGGTCCAATTGTCCTTCTTTCGCGTCCATGCAAAAAGGGCGTCTGGAAAAAAGGGTGCGGGATATAGCCGAAATTTATGTAAAACAATATTTTTTGTTTCTATGTTATAATTGAAAATCTAGTGCTAAATATGTTGAATTAACGCTAATAAAATGGCAAAATACCGTCTATATGAAAAAACAATATTTACACTTGTAATAAGCATACTAATAAGATTGTAGATATTACAGGTATTTTATTGCAATTATACCTAACTGTACTCTCACACAGAACGCTCCCTATAACTATTCCTAACCCCTAGACCCCCCTTGGTGTTAATAAGCATAGTTTAATAAAGTTTTAAAAATCACTCATGCGCCTATATATACCATCACATATACAGTTTTATTCAATTCATAAATTCAAATTCATATATTACATTAATATGCAAGCAAACACTAGCCAACTTTCTCAGTCCCACCTCCCTATGGTAAACAGTCTGGCACACGCCACAACATATACCTATAGATTGATTCGCTGAGTAAACTTCGTTTTCTAGCATAAAATTACACCAATCCCTATAGCACCTTTCCAATGTTAAAAAGTGTTTTTGCACCTTAAAAATGGCAATAATAGCCTTTCTTGTTCAAAAATCAATAAAATAAAAATAAACATAACGTCCTGTGAGCTCACAAAGGTATAATTCATAAATCCAACAGGAAAAAGTTCATGTTAAATAGCTTGGATCTCGTCTTGCAAAGCTTTAGGCATACAATTTCATATACATCCACCAGGAGTAAAGTGGCTAATTCCGCATTCCTTGGTATGCAAATTAGATCTTGCAGGATTTTGTATAAGCAGATTGCATTTGCACAGACCTCTAGAAACAAATAGCGTCCTGCAGAACTTTACAAAAGCAGAACTTTTCAAAAACAGATAATGTCCTGGCTAATTCCGCATTCCTTGGTATGCAAATTAGATCTTGCAGGATTTTATATAGGCAGATTGCATTTGCACAGACCTCTAGAAACAAATAGCGTCCTGCAGAACTTTACAAAAGCAGAACTTTTCAAAACTTTTCAAAAACAGATAACGTCCTGCAGACTTTTCAATCCATTTCTTTGCATAACATTCAAGCAAAATAGCGTGCTGCGGGTCCAAAGGACAGTTCAAATAACTCACGCAGCTTAAGGGGTAGATAACTGATTCCTTTATGCTTACGGTTCCGCTATGTCTTCTGGCAGCATGAGCCCCGGCCGGTGGCTCCCGTGTTAACCTGACGTCTGCCGCGGATGTTAAGCACTTTGCTGAAAAATCGTTCCTCAGATTCAATCTGGAACTGTAGAGGTGACGTCACCACTCTGACAACCCAATGCCGACTAGTTTCGGTAGGATACGCCTACCTTCCTCAGGGCGTGTTCTCGTTTGCTTCTCAGCTCTTTTTATATCATAGCTCCACCCCTGTCTCTATGCTATTGCTACAAATGCCTGCAGTGTGTTTTTCTCCATAGATCTGCATGAAAACATATAAGAACATTCCTTATGTAAAAGCGAACAGTTCCACATCTAAATTCAATCCCAGCGGAGCCAAACTGTTCAATATATAAATCCAATTGGTTTCTTTTCTTGACATGTTTTGAATAAAGTCTCCTCCCCTCCAATCTTTCTCGACAGTTTGAATTGCATAGAATCTAAAAGTCTGCAGGCTTCCCCCATGACATTCCCAGAAATGTTTGCTTAGTGGCAATTTTTTATTTCTTTTTTTAATACTGTTCACATGCTCTCCAATTCTAGATGAGAGTTTCCTTTTTGTTCTTCCCACGTATTGCTTATTGCAACCGCATTCTATGATATATATTACACCTTTGCTGTTACAGTTTAAATTACCATAAATATCAAATTCTTCCTGGGTCACTGCTGATCTAAATTGTTTTATTGGTGCATTGTACTTGGTGCTTTTGCATGGAACACAAAAACCACACCTCCTAAAAGACCCTTTCTGTTTCTTTACTCTCTTGGTTTCAACAACAGTTGGTGCAATCATATTTTTCAGATTATTTGCTTTACAAAATGTAAACCTTGGTTTTTCGGTTAAAATCCCATTTAGGGTCCTATCCTGTTGGAGAATACCCCAATATTTATCCACCACCCTCTTGATATCTCTAGACTGTTGGTTATATTGCATTTTAATGCTTAATGGTGGAGTGAAATCTTCTTTCCTTCTGCTTTCTAGTACCCTTTCTCTAGGACAATTTCTTACTTCCTTTAAGGCATGTGCAACTAGTTCTTCCTCATACTTTTTTTCTAAAAACCTATCCTTTAAGATGTCTGCCTGCAAATCGAAGTCCTCTAGGTCAGTACAATTCCGCCTAATACGAGTGAATTGATTCTTTGGAATGTTCGTTAGCCATTTCAACATGTGACAGCTGTCCATAAAAATATAACTATTAGTATCCACCTTCTTAAAAAATGTCTTTGTTTTGATTCCCCCTTCTTGAATAAAAATAGTTAAATCTAAAAAATTAACCTGGTTGGTACTAAATTCACTCGTAAAGACCAAATTGTACTCACTCTTTACGTTTAACCAATCTAAAAATATACGCAACTTGTCCTCACCTCCCCTCCAAATAAAAAACATATCGTCTATGAACCTCCGCCACAGGACGAGGTCCGCACCGGGGCCCCCCGGGCCCCTCAGGACAAACTCCTCCCAATAGGCCATATACAGATTGGCGAACCCCGGTGCGAACCTCGTCCCCATAGCTGTCCCGACCCTCTGTAGATAATAATCAGACCCATAAATAAAATAATTGTGAGTCAAAATGTATAAAATTGATTCCTTAATAAAATCCACCTGGTCCTCAGGGACATTCCCATATCTTTCCAAAAAATAGGAAACCGCCTCAACCCCTTTCTCATGATCTATTATCGTGTATAATGAACTAATGTCCGCTACACACAATATGTCTCCTTCTTGCCACTCTATTTCCTTTAGTATTTGCAGGATGTGTCCCGTATCCTTGACATAGGACTGTGTTTGAACCACAACTTTTTGCAAAAATGTATCAATATATTCAGATAAATTTGCAGTCAAGGATCCAATCCCGGAGATAATCGGTCTCCCGGGTGGATCCCTGACATTTTTGTGTATTTTTGGAAGGTGATAATACACCGGTAGTCTGGGATTCTTTTGTAGAATATAAAGAGATTCTTTTTTGTTAACAATCCCTCTCTCTTCTCCTTTTCTTACCAATATCTCTAACTCTTTTTGAAATTGTATACAGGGATCTTTTTTCAGCCTCAAATAGGTTCTTTCATCTTTCAGTTGACGTTCTGCTTCCTTATTATAATCATTGATATTCTGGATAACCACCCCCCCTCCTTTGTCAGCTGGTCGGACAATAATATTGGGATCTTCTCGTAGACTTTTTATGGCTCTGCGTTCTTGTGCGGACAAGTTAGAATGTTTTTTTATTTTTATCTTTCTAATATCATTTAATACCATTGTTTCAAATGTGGTCATTGAGTCGCTCATCTCATGGACTGGATTAAATTTTGATTTGTTTTGTAGTTTAGTATGAAGAAAGGGGTCATCTCTTTCTACTATTTGGGCTGGGGGTTTTTTAATAAAGTATTTTTTCAAACATAATTGTCTCATATATTTTTTTATACCAATAAAGGCATCAAATTTATTAAATTTATTCGTTGGAGCAAATTTTAAACCTTTTTTAAGAACTGACACTTCTGCACAGGTAAGCTTCTTCTCACTTATATTAAATATCCCCTCGTTTATTTCTCCTGGATTCATACCAGTTTCTAAACTTTTTTCTTTCTTACGGGAATGACCTTTTCCCCTACTTCCCCTATACTTCTTCTTCCCTCTTTGACTAAAAAATGATTGGTGATTTTATTATTATTACTTATATTCTTTTGATTCCTATCTTTCTTCTGATGTGATCGTAATCTCATCCTATCCCTCTCTCTTTCGTCCTCAATTCTCTCATTTCTCTTTTGGTCCAACACAGTCCTATAATCAATAAATTTCTTAGGACGTCGTGGCGCATCAGACAACCTCGTTAATGGATCAAATCGATTATGTGTTGGGATTTGAATAACAACTTCTGCCTCTATTGGTATTGGCACCTTTTTTAGTGTCTTTTTTGGTGTCTCAAAATCTGGTGCGGAAGTGATTTCATTCTCTCTTTCCTCCTCCAAAATGAATTCATCTTTCCCCTCTATCTTCTCCCCTTCCTGTTCCTTCCCACCTTTCCCTAACTTCAAATCACATCCCCCTCCCTCCTCCCTCTCCTCTATCACCTCCCACCCCTCTCCTCCATCTTTCTTACCCTCTGATACACATTCTTGTGGTACCACATACTCATCCAGGGTAGCAAGACTAATCACATCTAAGTCACTTTCTTCTACCCCAACCCCTTCCTCCACTACATCATTACTAACCATATCCCCTAAAACTTTTAAATCATCACAATTGACCTCATCTCTATTAAATTTCTTTAATTTTCTATACATAATATCCTCCTCCATCTTCACCAGACGTGCTTGTATACTTTTTTCCAATTCTTTAAACATTTCATTTTCAGCAAAAGGTTCAAGTTTACTGTATAAATTTCTCACTTCCTCACTCTGATTAATAATTTGCATTTTTCTTACTTCTGTTATAAACTCCATAACCTGCATTGAAAAAGATCTAAACATTCTCTCCCAGTTTGCTTGAACCTCCTCTGACTGAAGATCAAATGCCAATATTTTTGAAACCACCAATCCAGGGGGACATTTCCCTTGTTCCTTATACTTTTCTAATGCAAAAATCTCCCACATATTTTTCGTTTCTTGAGTCAATAATTTCTCTAATCTACGGCTGTTAAATTTAATAAAATCATGATCTCTAAAAGCAGTTTTCTGTTTTGTCTCATGCTGTTGAAAAAATGTCTCGATTCTATTTAATCGATCTTCTCGATATTTCCACAAATCAGTACTTATTTCAAATCTGTTCATAATATTATCCATTGCTTTATTTTTAGTAGGCAGCAAATCCACTCCTGAGTAAATGTAAATAAAACTAAAAAATGTAAACAGGTAGATTTGCGCCCACTCAATATAAAATGAATTCAATTGGCTGCAGTCAGTGATAAATGGGGTTACTCACACCCCCACCATTCAAGCATTCATAAAGTTTTAAAAATCACTCATGCGCCTATATATACCATCACATATACAGTTTTATTCAATTCATAAATTCAAATTCATATATATTACATTAATATGCAAGCAAACACTAGCCAACTTTCTCAGTCCCACCTCCCTATGGTAAACAGTCTGGCACACGCCACAACATATACCTATAGATTGATTCGCTGAGTAAACTTCGTTTTCTAGCATAAAATTGCACCAATCCCTATAGCACCTTTCCAATGTTAAAAAGTGTTTTTGCACCTTAAAAATGGCAATAATAGCCTTTCTTGTTCAAAAATCAATAAAATAAAAATAAAAATAACGTCCTGTGAGCTCACAAAGGTATAATTCATTAATCCAACAGGAAAAAGTTCATGTTAAATAGCTTGGATCTCGTCTTGCAAAGCTTTAGGCATACAATTTCATATACATCCACCAGGAGTAAAGTGGCTAATTCCGCATTCCTTGGTATGCAAATTAGATCTTGCAGGATTTTGTATAAGCAGATTGCATTTGCACAGACCTCTAGAAACAAATAGCGTCCTGCAGAACTTTACAAAAGCAGAACTTTTCAAAAACAGATAATGTCCTGGCTAATTCCGCATTCCTTGGTATGCAAATTAGATCTTGCAGGATTTTATATAGGCAGATTGCATTTGCACAGACCTCTAGAAACAAATAGCGTCCTGCAGAACTTTACAAAAGCAGAACTTTTCAAAACTTTTCAAAAACAGATAACGTCCTGCAGACTTTTCAAACTTCCATTTCTTTGCATAACATTCAAGCAAAATAGCGTGCTGCGGGTCCAAAGGACAGTTCAAATAACTCACGCAGCTTAAGGGGTAGATAACTGATTCCTTTATGCTTACGGTTCCGCTATGTCTTCTGGCAGCATGAGCCCCGGCCGGTGGCTCCCGTGTTAACCTGACGTCTGCCGCGGATGTTAAGCACTTTGCTGAAAAATCGTTCCTCAGATTCAATCTGGAACTGTAGAGGTGACGTCACCACTCTGACAACCCAATGCCGACTAGTTTCGGTAGGATACGCCTACCTTCCTCAGGGCGTGTTCTCGTTTGCTTCTCAGCTCTTTTTATATCATAGCTCCACCCCTGTCTCTATGCTATTGCTACAAATGCCTGCAGTGTGTTTTTCTCCATAGATCTGCATGAAAACATATAAGAACATTCCTTATGTAAAAGCGAACAGTTCCACATCTAAATTCAATCCCAGCGGAGCCAAACTGTTCAATATATAAATCCAATTGGTTTCTTTTCTTGACATGTTTTGAATAAAGTCTCCTCCCCTCCAATCTTTCTCGACAGTTTGAATTGCATAGAATCTAAAAGTCTGCAGGCTTCCCCCATGACATTCCCAGAAATGTTTGCTTAGTGGCAATTTTTTATTTCTTTTTTTAATACTGTTCACATGCTCTCCAATTCTAGATGAGAGTTTCCTTTTTGTTCTTCCCACATATTGCTTATTGCAACCGCATTCTATGATATATATTACACCTTTGCTGTTACAGTTTAAATTACCATAAATATCAAATTCTTCCTGGGTCACTGCTGATCTAAATTGTTTTATTGGTGCATTGTACTTGGTGCTTTTGCATGGAACACAAAAACCACACCTCCTAAAAGACCCTTTCTGTTTCTTTACTCTCTTGGTTTCAACAACAGTTGGTGCAATCATATTTTTCAGATTATTTGCTTTACAAAATGTAAACCTTGGTTTTTCGGTTAAAATCCCATTAAGGGCCCTTTTCCACTAGCAGTCGCTAGCGTTCGCGCTGAACGCTAGCGATTGCTGAATCGCAATTCCGCCGTTTTCCCGACGTTTGCGGGGGCGATTTTGCTATGCTATGCAATGCATAGCAAAATCGCGGCAAAAGTCGCTCCGCGGCGCGATCGCGATCAAGTAAAAAACGAATCGCGGTAGTGGAAATGACCTACCGCGATTCCTATGTTAAAAAGCAAACCGTAGCGATTGTAAAATCGCTAGCGGTTTGCGGTTTTGCGATTCAGCTAGCGCAAACGCGCTAGTGGAAAAGGGCCCTTAGGGTCCTATCCTGTTGGAGAATACCCCAATATTTATCCACCACCCTCTTGATATCTCTAGACTGTTGTCTCTAGACTGTTGTCTAGAGATATCAAGAGGGTGGTGGATAAATATTGGGGTATTCTCCAACAGGATAGGACCCTAAATGGGATTTTAACCGAAAAACCAAGGTTTACATTTTGTAAAGCAAATAATCTGAAAAATATGATTGCACCAACTGTTGTTGAAACCAAGAGAGTAAAGAAACAGAAAGGGTCTTTTAGGAGGTGTGGTTTTTGTGTTCCATGCAAAAGCACCAAGTACAATGCACCAATAAAACAATTTAGATCAGCAGTGACCCAGGAAGAATTTGATATTTATGGTAATTTAAACTGTAACAGCAAAGGTGTAATATATATCATAGAATGCGGTTGCAATAAGCAATATGTGGGAAGAACAAAAAGGAAACTCTCATCTAGAATTGGAGAGCATGTGAACAGTATTAAAAAAAGAAATAAAAAATTGCCACTAAGCAAACATTTCTGGGAATGTCATGGGGGAAGCCTGCAGACTTTTAGATTCTATGCAATTCAAACTGTCGAGAAAGATTGGAGGGGAGGAGACTTTATTCAAAACATGTCAAGAAAAGAAACCAATTGGATTTATATATTGAACAGTTTGGCTCCGCTGGGATTGAATTTAGATGTGGAACTGTTCGCTTTTACATAAGGAATGTTCTTATATGTTTTCATGCAGATCTATGGAGAAAAACAAACTGCAGGCATTTGTAGCAATAGCATAGAGACAGGGGTGGAGGTATGATATAAAAAGAGCTGAGAAGCAAACGAGAACACGCCCTGAGGAAGGTAGGCGTATCCTACCGAAACTAGTCGGCATTGGGTTGTCAGAGTGGTGACGTCACCTCTACAGTTCCAGATTGAATCTGAGGAACGATTTTTCAGCAAAGTGCTTAACATCCGCGGCAGACGTCAGGTTAACACGGGAGCCACCGGCCGGGGCTCATGCTGCCAGAAGACATAGCGGAACCGTAAGCATAAAGGAATCAGTTATCTACCCCTTAAGCTGCGTGAGTTATTTGAACTGTCCTTTGGACCCGCAGCACGCTATTTTGCTTGAATGTTATGCAAAGAAATGGAAGTTTGAAAAGTCTGCAGGACGTTATCTGTTTTTGAAAAGTTTTGAAAAGTTCTGCTTTTGTAAAGTTCTGCAGGACGCTATTTGTTTCTAGAGGTCTGTGCAAATGCAATCTGCCTATATAAAATCCTGCAAGATCTAATTTGCATACCAAGGAATGCGGAATTAGCCAGGACATTATCTGTTTTTGAAAAGTTCTGCTTTTGTAAAGTTCTGCAGGACGCTATTTGTTTCTAGAGGTCTGTGCAAATGCAATCTGCTTATACAAAATCCTGCAAGATCTAATTTGCATACCAAGGAATGCGGAATTAGCCACTTTACTCCTGGTGGATGTATATGAAATTGTATGCCTAAAGCTTTGCAAGACGAGATCCAAGCTATTTAACATGAACTTTTTCCTGTTGGATTTATGAATTATACCTTTGTGAGCTCACAGGACGTTATTTTTATTTTTATTTTATTGATTTTTGAACAAGAAAGGCTATTATTGCCATTTTTAAGGTGCAAAAACACTTTTTAACATTGGAAAGGTGCTATAGGGATTGGTGTAATTTTATGCTAGAAAACGAAGTTTACTCAGCGAATCAATCTATAGGTATATGTTGTGGCGTGTGCCAGACTGTTTACCATAGGGAGGTGGGACTGAGAAAGTTGGCTAGTGTTTGCTTGCATATTAATGTAATATATATGAATTTGAATTTATGAATTGAATAAAACTGTATATGTGATGGTATATATAGGCGCATGAGTGATTTTTAAAACTTTATTAAACTATGCTTATTAACACCAAGGGGGGTCTAGGGGTTAGGAATAGTTATAGGGAGCGTTCTGTGTGAGAGTACAGTTAGGTATAATTGCAATAAAATACCTGTAATATCTACAATCTTATTAGTATGCTTATTACAAGTGTAAATATTGTTTTTTCATATAGACGGTATTTTGCCATTTTATTAGCGTTAATTCAACATATTTAGCACTAGATTTTCAATTATAACATAGAAACAAAAAATATTGTTTTACATAAATTTCGGCTATATCCCGCACCCTTTTTTCCAGACGCCCTTTTTGCATGGACGCGAAAGAAGGACAATTGGACCTAGTTCGGGGAAAAACAGATGGGGACGATTGTTAATAGACAATAAATACATACAATGGTACAAAAGATGACGGACGTAACAACATAGGACAAAGCTGTACAAGGAAGATGGTACAATGTACATGATCATGCGATTTTGGGCTGGTTAGGTAGGCCCAATAATACAAGTATGAAGCGGTCATAGGAAAGGAGCACAATGATTGGGGCACACGATCATGTAGAATACACTAGGGAAGGGAGGACCCTGCCAAGGGCTTACAGTCTAAGGGGAGGGGAGGTGGACCCCGTCCGTAGGGCCGCTGAATAAGTAATCAGTAGAAAGTTACTGTGTGATAAGGGGTTAAAAAACGGATCTGAGGGCAATCTGGGGGATCCGTGCTGAAAAACTGAATGCAGGATTCGGATTTGCAGGGTTTCCACGGACCTTGATCGCTCCCGGATACACGGGGGGTTAGTGAAGGGCAATGCTTGAATGGTGGGGGTGTGAGTAACCCCATTTATCACTGACTGCAGCCAATTGAATTCATTTTATATTGAGTGGGCGCAAATCTACCTGTTTACATTTTTTAGCATAGTTTAATACATTTTATATGTTACAAATATTGTACTGGAACTATATCTAAACCTACTCTCACACAGAACCCTTCCTGTACTTATCCCTAATTCCTAGACCTCCCCTGGTGGTGCCTAACCCTAAAACCCCCCTAGTGGTGCCTAACCCTAACCGTCCCCCCGGTAGTGCCTAACCCTAACTACCACTCTGGTGGTGCCTAAACCTAACCATCCCCCTGGAGGTGCCTAACCCTAACCACCACCCCTTGGTGGTGCCTAACCCTCACCATCCCCACTGCAGAAACACGCTTACACACATAGAAACAATAATATATTTGATACAGTAAAATACTTCACTACAAATAACATGAATAGTAAAACATAATAATGTAAATATTTTTAATACAGTAAATAGCCTAACAATCATGTAAACATGTAAAATATTATAAATAGAAAAAGTTATATATTTATAATAGAATAAATAGCTTTACAATCATGTACACATAAAACATCTTAAAATAACGGTAATGTTAAAAGCGATATATTAGATAAGATAATAAATCTGAAAGCTATAATTTACGTATTATAATTCTGGAAACAAAGTTAATACCAAAAATGATATATTTGTAATACAATAAGCTTGAAAACGATATTTAAGAATTATACCTATGAAAATGAAAGTGTACTTATTACACTTCTGAAAGCAAAATTTAAAAATGATAAAATAAGTTAAACTGAAAGTAAAAACTAATTTGTAAACGATATTTGTAATAAACCTTATTCTGTAAACAAAAACTTTTGTTAACACAAATCCCTGCAACCGCTATTTCTTGGGCGCCAAAATGTACTCTCTGGCGCTCAATAGCCGATATTTTGCATTGCAGTGTATGGGTGCGCCCTTTTTGTCCACCTGCCATATGCGCCCTTTTTTCCTGCTTCCCTTCCTTCTGTATCCCCTTCTACTAACCTATGATGAGCTAAAATGCCAATATTCTCTTTGCGCAGTGGCATATCTAAGGAGCTAAGGGCCCTGATGCAAGTTTTACAAAGGGGTCCCCCAAGCACTCTATACATAACAATTTATACAGCACACCAAAACCTGCCAATGGCAACTACAGTGTCAGAGGTGCAAGAAGGGGATGGGGAACAGTTTGTTAATGATTACCACTATTCAAAGTATCTATAGAAGTGATTATTATGAGCACAGGACCAATACAGAGCTTATACTGCAGTTGAGGGAGGACCCCGATGTGGTCGCAACCTCTGCAACCCCTATTGCTATGCTCCTGTCTTTGCGTTATTTTTGTGAAAATAAGTACTATTTTATTTTTGATACGTGAAAATACGCTTGCATAATTTACCATTTTTTCGCTTTAATTTTCGCTTAAAAAGACAAAATTTTGTTTAGCGTTTTTTTTTCTTTGATTTTTCAATTACTGTAAGGCCTAATATGGGGATAGAAGAAATTACTTCCTCTGAATGTTTTTATTTTTGCGCAAAGCACATTTCAAACACAGCAGATATTTTAGAAAAATTGCTATTTGGTCAAAAATATGGCATTTGGTTTTTTAATTTGCTATTTGGGCGAAAACACACAAAAAAATTGTGTATTTTGTGGAAAAAACGCAAAAACGAAAATGACTTTGGTGAAAATTTGCCAGCAACACTGCTGCTAACTACCCTCCTAGCTGTTATTTAGCTTGTTTCTGGCCTGACATACTATCATCCGAAGCTGAGGTTAGAAGGTGGTTCATCCTCTTATTTTTTTCCTTTTTCAGTTGTCTAAGACGTATGGTCCAGTGCTCGGCATACAACTAGCGATGGAGAAGATGGTGGTCCTGTGCGGATACGACACAGTGAAAGATGCCCTAATCAATCACGCGGAGGAGTTTTCAGACAGGCCAGTTTTCCCAATGTTTCCAAAAATTACAAGAGAAAATGGTAATTATTCATAAATTCTATGAAGCAATTAAAGTGGATACGAGATGAACTTTTACTCATTGCATAATTGTATTCCATTCCTATTGTTTATACGGCATTCCTCGAGCCAAATACTTTTTTTGTTTTTGTTTTAATGCTCTAATTTGCTATAAACTAAACAAGCCACGCACACAGGTTTTAAGAAAGCCAAGGCACTTTCAGACAGTAGCAAGGGCTCATGGGAGCTCAGTCTGGGCAGGAGGAGGGGGAGGTATTACTAGCCAGAGATTTCAGAGGCAGAGGGGAGGAGGGAGGAGAAGGGGGCTGAATGCTCAAGATGCAGATAAGCCTGCCTCTGTGGTATGTTTCCAAACAACATGGCTGCTGTCATTGTATTACAGGAAGAAATAAACATATTCTATTAAAGCTGTTTGCAGCTAGATTTGCTGTGTAAACTATCTAAACTTTAGATAAGATATAAAGACAAGTTACTTGTTATAGTTAGTGTTTCATCTCGGATCCACTTCAACCACTTAAGGACCGGGCTTGCTTCTTCACATCTGTGCTGCGTGGGCTCTCCAGCCCAAAGCACAGATCGTGTGGCAGCCGGGGTGACCAGACTTCCCCCTTTTTTTCCCACTAGGGGGATGTCCTGCTGGGGGGAGGGCTGTGGTTAGGGGGGGGGGGGGCTTCTCAAAGCCCCCCTCCACAGCGATTCCCAGCCTCGTTCCCTTTCCCTCCCTCCTCTCCTTCCCCTGGGCGGCACAGGACGGCGATGCGTCCTGCGCCGCTTCTGATAGGTTTCAGCCTATCAGATGCTGGCGATCCCCGGGCAAATCAGAGGCCGGGGATCGCCGATCTGCTTTACGGCGCTGCTGCGCTGCAGCACAATACAGTGTATACACTGGGGATTTCTTCCCCGCGTGTCTACATTTAGCCTGCGAGCCGCGATCGGAGGCTCGCAGGCAGTTCACGGAGCCACGGAGTTTGAGCGGCCGTTTCTATGGGAAACCACTTACGACCTATCGACGTTAGGTGGTCATTAAGTGGAGAAACCGTGACCAAGAATTGAAATGTATCCCAATCAGTAGCTGATGCCCCCTTTCCCATGAGAAATCTATTCCTTTGCTCAAACGGATCATCAGTGGGCTCTGTATGGCTGATATTGTGGTGAAACCCCTCCCACAGTGTGATGTCAGCGCCTCACAGCACTGAGGTCCTGACATCACACTGTGGGAGCCTTGTTGCATTGTGGGAAATAACAGCTGTTTCCAACTGCCACAAATGCAAGCAGCATCTCTTTACAGTGACATCACCTGCCAGCAGTAAAAATGTCACCATGTGATACATGTCAGAATGTAAATTAGGGAGAGGAAAGATTTTACAATGAGCAAACACTGACTAAACCATTTATACATAATTATTGTAAAAATTAAGCACTTTTTTATTACATTATTTGCACTGGAGTTCCTCTTTAAATAATTTTCTTAAATATGCAGTACTGGTGGGCAGAAATGATGCCTATGCGTAATTCCGCATTGTAATTTGCAATTACGCGTCGTGATCATAACCCAAAATGTGCAGATTACGGATAAACAATTTTGCATGTAAATGTAATCACTATCCATAATTATGCATAAAAGCATCATTTATGCGTACTTTTGTTTGCAAATGGTATTATGCATACAAACAGATTTTTCACATTATACTGGCTGATGATGGCAAATTTTTTTCCTTTGCATACAAACTCCTTTTTTTGCATAGAATTTTTTAACAAATAGTCGCTTGTGTGCAGTATACTGGCTGATGAACACAATTTTTTTTTCTTTGCATACATGTGCATTTTTCGCATTGAATATTTAACTTATTTATGTGCGGCTATGCACATGCGCAGAACACCTGCAAATAGATGCAAATATTTCTATGCACTGAATGCGAATTACACATAATTGCATAATTACTAATGTAATTACGATTCACAAACGTAGTATACTGTATGTAACGTTATCACAATTACACATTGTGTAAATTGCGTGAAATTTGGCATAATCATAATTGACCCATTATGAGCACCACTAATATGCTGATGATAAACAATTAAAAACAAAACAAAATAAAACATGACAATTAGAACTGGAAAGTTTTATTGAAGATGAAAGTGATAGAAAATCCAGTGTTTTGGGACCAGAACGGTCCCTTTGTCAAGGTAATATGTACAAATATATGGACAACCCCCACCCCGAATAAATAAATAAATGAATAACCAACATGTGGTCAAGAATCCCTAGAATATCCCAGATAGTTGTGCACGACCTGTATGTGCAAAAATAACCAAGACAAGATAAATAACATTTATATCATTCTTTTCTCCTGGCGGACTCAAAGTGCCAGAGCTGCAGCCACTAGGACACGCTCTATATACAGTAGCAGTGTTAGGGACTCTTGCCCAAGGTCTCCAACTGAATAGGTGCCGGCTTACCGAACAGGCAGAGCCGAGATTCAAACTCTAGTATCCTGTGTCAGAGGCAGAGCCCTTAAAGAGTAAAGGTGGGTACACACGTCAGATAAAAGTCTTTGGAAAATGAAAGATCACAGACCAATTTTACCCCCTTTCATGTAGTATGAGAGCCATACTCTACACAGTCTATTCTATGGAGCTGCACTCCCCATCACATAAAAATCTTTGCAAGATGCTGCACACAAAGATGCTGTACAGACACAAAAGATCAGTATCTGCAAAAGATCAATCCCTGCAAAAGATCCATTCCTGCAAAATGCATTCAGAGTCTATGACATCTGCAGATCATCATACACACCTTGTTTAATGGACATTCATCTGCAGATCAGACAATTATCTGCCGATCTGAAAATCCATCCTGGTGGATCTGATCTACAGATAATTGTCCGTTAAACAAGGTGTGTATGATGATCTGCAGATCTCATAGACTATGAATGCATTTTGCAGGAATGGATCTTTTGCAGGAACAGATCTTTTGCAGATACTGATCTGTTGCATGTGTACAGCATCTTTGTGTGCAGCGTCTTGCAAAGATTTCTATCTGATGGGGAGTTCAGCTCAATAGAATAGACTGTGTAGAGCATGGCTCTCATACTACATGGAAGGGGGTAACATTGGTATGTGATCTTTCATTTTCCAAAGAAATATAGTAAGAATGCTGTACATGCAATGGACAAAACTCTCTGCACTGCAAATTATGTTAAGCAGCTCGGGGTGACCCAAACCACTAGGAATGTATAGGGTGATAAAAGAGACCAAAAAGCCCTCCCACTAAAAAGCAATGCTTGGAGTGATTTGCCTTCTTAAAACAGAAGGAAATTAGCAATAATTCAGGTACAAGTGAACATTTGTGGTTACCCACAATGCACCACTACTGAATATGAAAATTATCTATTTTCGCCCCAGTAAGCTAAGCTCCCATCCAGAACCACTGTTGTACAGGATCTTCTCAAAAAATTAGCATATTGTGATAAAGTTCATTATCTTCTGTAATGTACTGATAAACATTAGACTTTCATATATTGTAGATTCATTACACACAACTGAAGTAGTTCAAGCCTTTTTATTGTTTTAATATTGATGATTTTGGCATACAGCTCATGAAAACCCAGAATTCCTATCTCAAAAAATTAGCATATTTCATCCGATCAATAAAAGAAAAGTGTTTTTAAAACAAAAAAAGGCAACCTTCAAATAATTATGTTCAGTTATGCACTCAATACTTGGTCGGGAATCCTTTTGCAGAAATGACTGCTTCAATGCAGCATGGCATGGAGGCAATCAGCCTGTGGCACTGCTCAGGTGTTATGGAGGCCCAGGATGCTTCGATAGCGGCCTTAAGCTCATCCAGAGTGTTGGGTCTTGCGTCTCAACTTTCTATTCACAATATCCCACAGATTCTCTATGGGGTTCAGGTCAGGAGAGTTGGCAGGCCAATTGAGCACAGTAATACCATGGCCAGTAAACCATTTACCAGTGGTTTTGGCACTGTGAGCAGGTGCCAGGTCGTGCTGAAAAATGAAATCTTCATCTCCATAAAGCTTTTCAGCAGATGGAAGCATGAAGTGCTCCAAAATCTCCTGATAGCTAGCTGCATTGACCCTGCCCTTGATAGAACACAGTGGACCAACACCAGCAGCTGACATGGCACCCCAGACCATCACTGACTGTGGGTACTTGACACTGGACTTCAGGCATTTTGGCATTTCCCTCTCCCCAGTCTTCCTCCACACTATGGCACCTTGATTTCAAAATGACATGCAAAAGTTGCTTTCATCTGAAAAAAGTACTTTGGACCACTGAGCAACAGTCCAGTGCTGCTTCTCTGTAGCCCAGGTCAAGCGCCTCTGCCGCTGTTTCTGGTTCAAAAGTGGGTTCATGCTTCCATCTGCTGAAAAGCTTTATGGAGATGAAGATTTCATTTTTCAGCACGACCTGGCACCTGCTCACAGTGCCAAA
This sequence comes from Hyperolius riggenbachi, assembly GCF_040937935.1. Taxonomy (NCBI): domain Eukaryota; kingdom Metazoa; phylum Chordata; class Amphibia; order Anura; family Hyperoliidae; genus Hyperolius; species Hyperolius riggenbachi. The sequence goes on from NC_090649.1 coordinate 64,795,672, forward strand.
ACCACTGGTAAATGGTTTACTGACCATGGTATTACTGTGCTCAATTGGCCTGCCAACTCTCCTGACCTGAACCCCATAGAGAATCTGTGGGATATTGTGAAGAGAAAGTTGAGAGATGCAAGAACCAACACTCTGAATGAGCTTAAGGCCGCTATCGAAGCATCCTGGGCCTCCATAACACCTGAGCAGTGCCACAGGCTGATTGCCTCCATGCCACGCCGCATTGAAGCAGTCATTTCTGCAAAAGGATTCCTGACCAAGTATTGAGTACATAACTGAACATAATTATTTGAAGGTTGACTTTTTTTGTTTTAAAAACACTTTTCTTTTATTGGTCGGATGCAATATGCTAATTTTTTGAGATAGTAATTTTGGGTTTTCATGAGCTGTATCCCAAAATCATCAATATTAAAACAATAAAAGGCTTGAACTACTTCAGTTGTGTGTAATGAATCTAAAATATATGAAAGTCTAATGTGTATCCGTACATTACAGAAAAGAATGAACATTATCACAATATGCTAATTTTTTTTTGAAGATCCTGTATAGCAAGCCTATAGCTAAATCCCATGAGTACCAAGAATGGAAAACCAGAATATTTTAGTCATAGCACTGACAAAATACAATATAAACTATTGAAGTATTGCTGGAAGCAGAAATACAGTATTTTACAATGACCGGTATATATGGCCATTATTTCCAGGTGTTATCTTTACTAACGGAGAGAACTGGAAGGTGATGAGAAGATTCTCCCTTTCCACACTACGAGATTATGGAGTTGGGAAAAGAACTATAGAAGAAAAGATCATTGAGGAAGCTGGCTGCTTAGTGAAAGAAATTCAGTCCCATGGAGGTGAGTACTGACCATCAGTGATATTGGAACATGCCAGTATTCTTTTCACATTCATTTTCACAAAAATAATTTTAAAGTGAACCTCTAGACTAAAAATCTACTCAGCAGCACTGAAAAGGTTTGGTGTTTCTTTAACAGTTTCACAGCATCAGAACATTTTCTTACATAAGCCTTATTTTTAGCTGCACAAAAGCTAAGCTCCGCCCCATCAAATAAAACGGCTCAGGCTTTTTTACTCTGATGCTGTGCAAAGCATGGTGAGATTTCCTATGTTGTTGTTCATGTTGCCTAGCAACTGGGAGGGGTGCTCAGGACACAGGACAGTTGGAACTGTGTCTCATGCTGTCACCTCCTTTCAACCAAAAAGATGGCTGCCCCCATGAAATCAAACATTTGCCTGTTCTTTTAAAACAGGGTGGGTAAGAGATTACATTACCTGTCTATTTTAATTAACAAACTGTAACTAATGTAACTTAATGACAGTATGTTTGTTTAGGCTGAAGTTCCTCTTGGGCGGTGGCAAAGTGGACGCCGAAAGGACCGCAATACGCCCATTGGCGTTGCGTCCTTTCGGCATGCCCGGGGAGCGATTGCGTCACTGGTGACGCGCGCTTCCCTGGCAACTGGCTCCGCCCACCCGCAACGACAACCCGCTGGCCGTTCGGAAGCGCCGGCGGTTTGTTAACCCCACGATTGCCGCATGCAAAGCGTATTATAATACATATTGTAATGTATACAAAGCGTATTATACAGGCTGCCTCCTGCCCTGGTGGTCCCAGTGTCCGAGGGACCACCAGGGCAGGCTGCAGCCACCCTAGTCTGCACCCAAACACACTGATCTGCCCCCCCCTGCCCCCTGATCGCCCACAGCACCCCTCAGACCCCCCTGCCCACCCCCCAGACCACTGTTTGCACCCAATCACCCCCCTAATCACCCATCACTCACTCCCTGTCACTATCTGTCAACGCCATTTTTTTATGCCCTAAACTGCCCCCTGGGGGCTCCTGATCACCCCCACCCCTCAGATTCTCCCCAGACCCCCCTGTGTACTGAATGCATCTATCCCCCCTGTAATAACCCACTGATCACCTGTCAATCACCTGTCAATCACCTATCAGTCACCCATCAATCACCCCCTGCCACTGCCACCCATCAATCAGCCCCTAACCTGCCACTTGCGGGCAATCTGATCACTCACTCACGCCATCAGATCGCCCGCAGACCCACCATCAGATCACCTCCCAAGTGCATTGTTTACATCTGTTCTCTCCTCTAAACACCCACTAATTACCCATCAATCACCCATCAATCACACCCTATCACCACCTGTCACTGTTACTCATCAGATTAGACCCTAATCTGCCCCTTGCGGGCACACATTCAACCGCCCACATGCTCAGATTGCCCTCAGACCCCCCCCCCCCCCTTATCAATTCGCCAGTGCATTATTTACATCTGTTCTTCCCTGTAATAACTCACTGATCACCTGTCAATCACCTGTCAATCACCCATCAATCGCCCTCCCTTTGTCACTGCCACCCATCAATCAGCCCCTAACCTGCCCCTTGCAGGCAATCTGATCACCCACACCATCAGATCGTCTGCAGACCCGCCGTCAGATCACCTCCCAAGTGCATTGTTTACATCTGTTCTCTCCTCTAAACACCCGCTAATTACCCATCAATCATCCATCAATCACACCCTATCACCACGTGTCACTGTTACCCATCAAATTAGACCCTAATCTGCCCCTTACGGGCACCCAATCAATCGCCCACACACTCAGATTGCCCTCAGACCCCCCCCCCCAATCAATTTGCCGATGCATTATTTACATCTGTTCTTCCCTGTAATAACACACTGATCACCTGTCAATCACCTGTCAATCACCTGTCAATCACCTGTCAATCACCCATTAATCACCCCCTGTCACTGCCACCCATCAATCAGCCCCTAACCTGCCCCTTGCGGGCAATCTGATCACCCACCCAAACCATCAGATCGCCCGCAGACCCGCCGTCAGATCACCTCCCAAGTGCATTGTTTACATCTGTTCTCTCCTCTAAACACCCACTAATTACCCATCAATCGCCCATCAATCACCCCCTGTCACCATCTGTCACTGCTACCCATCAGATCAGACCCTTATCTGCCCCTAGGGCACCCAATCACCCGCCCACACTGTCAGAACGCCCTCAGACCCCAGTCCTGATCACCTCGCCAGTGCATTGCTTGCATCTATTCCCCCCTCTAATCACACCTTGAGACACCCATCAATCACCTCCTGTCACCACTTGTCATCCCCTAGCACACCTACCCATCAGATCAGGCCCCAATTTGCCCCATGTGGTCTCCTGATCACTCGGCCAAACCCTCAGATCCCCTCAGACCCCCGTCCGATCACCTCCCCAGTGCATTGATTGCATCTATTTCCCCCTCTAATCACCCCCTGAGACACCCATCAATCACCTCCTGTCACCCCCCTAGCACTCCTATCCATCCGATCAGGCCCAATACAACCTGTCATCTAAGAGGCCACCCTGCTTATGACCGGTTCCACAAAATTCGCCCCCTCATAGACCACCTGTCATCAAAATTTGCAGATGCTTATACCCCTGAACAGTCATTTTGAGGCATTTGGTTTCCAGACTACTCCTCACAGTTTTGGGCCCCTAAAGTGCCAGGGCAGTATAGGAACCCCACAAGTGACCCCATTTTAGAAAAAAAGACACCCCAAGGTATTCCGTTAGGTGTATGATGAGTTCATAGAAGATTTTATTTTTTGTCAAAAGTTAGCGGGAATCGATTTTTATTGTTTTTTTCACAAAGTGTAATTTTCCACTAACTTGTGACAAAAAATAAAATCTTCTATGAACTCACCATACACCTAACGGAATACCTTGGGGTGTCTTCTTTCTAAAATGGGGTCACTTGTGGGGTTCCTATACTTCCCTGGCATTTTAGGGGCCCGAAACCGTGAGGAGTAATCTGGAAAGCAAATGCCTCAAAATGACCTGTGAATAGGACGTTGGGCCCCTTAGTGCACCTAGGCTGCAAAAAAGTGTCACACATGTGACACACATGTGACACTAGACTACTCCTCAGGGTTTAGGGCCCCTAAAATGCCAGGCTGTGTAGGAACCCCACAAGTAACCCCACTTTAGAAAGAAGACACCCCAAGGTATTTTGTTAGTAGTATGGTGAGTTCATAGAAGATTTTATTTTTTTGTCACAAAAAATGACACTTTGTGAAAAAAAAAAACAATTTCCGCTAACTTGTGACAAAAAATAAAATCTTCTATGAACTCATCATACTACTAACGGAATACCTTGGGGTGTCTTCTTTCTAAAATGGGGCCACTTGTGGGGTTCCTATACTGCCCTGGCATTTTGGGGGCCCTAAACCGTGAGGAGTAGTCTAGAAACCAAATGCCTCAAAATGACCTGTGAAATTCTAAAGGTACTCATAGGATGTTGGGCCCCTTAGCGCAGTTAGGGTGCAAAAAAGTGCCACACGTGGTATCGCCATACTCAGGAGAAGTAGTATAATGTGTTTTGTGGTGTATTTTTACACATACCCATGCTGGGTGGGAGAAATATCTCTGTAAATAGACAATTGTGTGTAAAAATAATCAAAACATGTCATTTACAGAGATATTTCTCCCACCCAGCATGGGTATATGTAAAAATACACCACAAAACACATTATACTACTTCTCCTGAGTACGGCGGTACCACATGTGTGGCACTTTTTTGCACCCTAACTGCGCTAAGGAGCCCAAAGGCCAATGAGTACCTTTAGGATTTCACAGGTCATTTTGAGAAATTTGGTTTCAAGACTCCTCCTCACAGTTTAGGGCCCCTAAAGTGCCAGGACAATATAGGAACCCCACAAGTGACCCCATTTTAGAAAGAAGACACCCCATGGTATTCCGTTAGGGGTATGGTGAGTTCATAGAAGATTTTATTTTTTGTCACAAGTCAGCGGAAATTGATTTTTATTGATTTTTTTTTTTACAAAGTGTCAATTTCCGCTAACTTGTGACAAAAAAAAAAAATCTTCTATGAACCCACCATACTCCTAACAGAATACCTTTTGGTGTTGTCTTTCTAAAATTGGGTCATTTGTGGGGTTCCTAAACTGCCCTGGCATTTTAGGGGCCCTAAACCGTGAGGCGTAGTCTTGAAACCAAATGTTTTAAAATGACCTGTGAAATCCTAAAGGTACTCATTGGACTTTGGGCCCCTTAGCGCAGTTAGGGTGCAAAAAAGTGCCACACATGTGGTATCGCTGTACTCAGGAGAAGTAGTATAATGTGTTTTGGGGTGTATTTTTACACATACCCATGCTGGGTGGGAGACATCTCTAATAAATGAACAATTGTGTGTAAAAAAAATCAAAACATTGTCATTTACAGAGATATTTCTCCCACCTAGCATGGGTATGTGTAAAAATACACCACAAAACACATTATACTACTTCTCCTGAGTACGGCAATACCACATGTGTGGCACTTTTTTGCAGCCTAACTGCGCTAAGGGGCCCAAAGTCCAATGAGCACCTTTAGGCTTTACAGGGGTGCTTACAATTTAGCACCCCCAAAATGCCAGGACAGTAAACACACCCCACAGATGACCCCATTTTGGAAAGTAGACACTTCAAGGCATTCAGAGAGGGGCATGGTGAGTCCATGGCAGATTTCATTTTTTTTTTTTTTGTCACAAGTTAGCAGAAATGGAAACTTTTTTTTTTTTTTTTTTTGTCTCAAAGTGTCATTTTCCGCTAACTTGTGACAAAAAAATAAAATCTTCTATGAACTCACCATGCCTCTCAGTGAATACTTTGGGATGTTTTCTTTCCAAAATGGGGTAATTTGGGGGGTATTTATAGTATCCTGGAATTTTAGCACCTCATGAAACATGACAGGTGCTCAGAAAAGTCGGAGATGCTTCAAAATAGGAAAATTCACTTTTTGCACCATAGTTTGTAAACGCTATAACTTTTACCCAAACCAATAAATATAGACTGAATGTTTTTTTTTTTTAATCAAAGACATGTAGCACAATAAATTTGGACAAAAATGTATACAGAAATTTTACTTTATTTGACAAATTTTATCACAGAAAGTGATAAAACAGAAATCATTTTTTTGACAAAATTCATGTCTTTTTTGATGAATATAATAAAAACTAAAAATCACAGCTGCAATCAAATAGCACCAAAAGAAAGCTGTATTAGTTTCAAGAAAAGGAGGAAAAATTCATTTAGATAGTAGGTTGTATAACCGAGCAATAAACCGTTAAATCTGCAGTGGTCTGAATGGAAAAAAAGGTTTTGGTCCTTAAGGAGTAGAAAGACTGTGGTCCTCAAGCGGTTAAAGAGACTCTGTAACAACAAAAACCTCCCCTGGGGGGTACTCACCTCGGGTGGGGGAAGCCTCCGGATCCTAATGAGGCTTACCACGCCGTCCTCTGTCCCACGGGGGTCTCGCCGCAGCCCTCCGAACAGCCGGCGACTGTGCCGACTGTCAGTTCAATATTTACCTTTGCTGGCTCCAGCGGGGGCGCTGTGGCGACTTTCGGCACGGAAATAGACGGAAATACCCGATTTCCGTCGGGTCCGCTCTACTGTGCAGGCGCCGGAAACTTGCGCCTGCGCAGTAGAGCAGACCCGACGGCGATCGGGTATTTCCGCCTACTTCGGCACCGAGAGGCATCAGAGCGCCTGCGCAGGAGCCAGGAAGGTAAATATTGCGTCACGGCTGTACGGAGGGCTACAGCGAGACCCCCGAGGGACGCAGGACGGCGTGGGAAGCCTCATTAGGATCCTGAGGCTTCCCCCACCCGAGGTGAGTACCCCCCAGGGGCCGTTTTGTCGTTACAGTTCCTCTTTAAGGTGACACTGAAGAAAAAAACAAACAAACAAAAAAAATACTTATGATATAATGAATTGTATGTGCAGTACGGATAATTAATCTCATCTCACTAATATTATAAATTTGAAAGTTTGGATGTTTGTTACTCAATCACGCAACAATGGCTGAACGGATTTGAAAGAAATTTAGCACACATGTAGTACATTACCTGGAATAACATATAGGATACTTTTTATCCCCATAACCAAAAAGTGGGCGGAGACAAATACAGATTTCATTAGGAAAATGTAAACAGCAGCCATTCTTACACTGTTAATGGCAGGGTTCTCAAACTTTGCACAATTGGTCACTGGGTGACTGGGATTAATATTCAGAAATGTGGGTAGAGCCTACAAAAGCCAATCAAAATTAACCTATTGATTTTCAAAGGGAATATTTAATTGCTACCATTCTTGCACTGTTATTGCCACAAGCCTCAAACCTGGTACAGTTGGTCATTGGGTGACTGGAGTTCAAATTCAGAAAAGGGGGTGGAGCCACAGCCAATCAGATTTGTTTCATTTCATTGCAAATTATTGATGCCAAAAATTGCAAAGCTTTCAAACTAGGTCATTGAGCAATTCTGTGTTAGTGTTAGGAAAAGTGGGCGGAGCCAACACCAGCCAAATACATAACAGGGCAATGCCGGGTCATCAACTAGTAGATGGATAATAAGTAGCAAATATTCTCTCCTATTTTTATTTTCAGTTATATAGCTTTTTTTTTTTTAATAACATTGCATCATTCTCTAATCGTTACAGTTTAAAAACTACACTCTGTCTTTTAAGATATAAAACAGGGCAGAGCTAATGACCCTTTGAACTTCCCTGCAGTAAAATTGTATCTGAAGTTGTCTTTCTCTGTTTCTTTGCTGTTCAGAAAATAGCACTGTAGCCAACTAAATTAGTTGAAGAGCTCAGAGAAGCTCTTTTGCATAGATTACAAGTTTCTTAAATAATAATAATAATCTGAACATTTGTATAGCGCTTTTCTCCTGTCGGACTCAAAGCGCTCAAGAGCTGCAGCCACTGGGACGCGCTCAAGAGGCCACCCTGCAGTGTTAGGGAGTCTTGCCTTGAACTCCTTACTGAATAGGTACTTGACCTAGCCAGGATTCGAACCCCGGTCTCCCATGTCAAAGGCAGAGCCCTTAACCAGTACACTCTTCCTGTACTGGAAATAATATGAGACTCATATCTTTGCTACTAATGTTCTATTTCTTAGCAGTACTACACAATCAATTCATTATATTATAGGTTTATTTTCACTTCAGATTCTCTTTGATTACTAGCCGACCTCTACACGCCGCTCAGAGAATGTTAGACGGCGAAACCGCCATCTAATTAGGCTATACAGCGCTGCGATCTAAGTCAGAGCTGTACTGGGGACAGCCGTGTGACAGGACTGTCCCCCTGGGACACAGGAGAGTAATCAGCTCTATTAGGCTGAAGCCTATAACAGCCGATCGCTGTCATTGGCTGACTAGGGGCAGGGAGGGAGTTAGGTAAAAATAAATAAATATATAGGTACATTTAAAAAAAAAATAACATAAATATTTATCAAGCAATAAATAAATAAACATTGGGAGAGCGATCAGACCCCACCAACAGAGAGTTCTGTTTGTGAGGAGAAAAGAGGGGGGATCACTTGTATGCTGAGTTGTGCCGCCCTGCAGCGAGGATTAAGGGCCCATTTCCACTACTGCGAATCCGCATGCGTTGTCCGCATGCAGATTCGCATAGCCAATACAAGTGGATGGGCCTGTTTCCACTTGTCAGAATTGCTGTGCGTTTTTCTGTGCGGAGAAAATCTGCACGGCGGAGCCGTCAGATTTCGCATCCCGCACACCGCTATGCGAAGCACACGCAATGCATTGAATAGGGAAATCGCATGCATTTTTGGCATGCATTTTTTTCCCGCGATTTTGCGTGCGATTTCACATAGAAACTAATGTAAATTAACTCAGGCAGTGACATGGTTAAAATCGCATATACCCTAACCTATGCGAAATCGCGGCAAAAAAACGCATGTAAAATCGCATCTGCATGCGATTTCGTCAGCGGTGATTTACAGGCGATTCTACACCGCAATAGTGGAAACGGGCCCTTAAAGATGCAGTGGCCTATTTACAGAAAAAGAGTCTGGTCTTTATGGGGGTTTAACACTGCGGTCCTCAAGAGGTTAAATTTGATTTTCAAGTGAAAATTCCATTGAAAATAAGTTTTGTTAAGTTTCAAGTTTTTTTTTGCATTTGGCGCAAATTTTGGAGGTAAAAATATAGATTTTTGCTGTTTTTTGAAAATAGTTGTGCTAAAAATATTGTTTTTCCGCATTTCTCTGCAAAAATATTAATTTGTGAAAAAACGCAAAAATGCAACCTAATTTGTCGTTGTTATACAAATGGCATGACTTTTTTTCCCTTGGTTTTAAACATTTTGCATTGGCGACACACATTTTTTCTTTCACACTGTATGTGGTTCAATTCCAGGTAAACCCTTCAATAATCACCCCATACTAAATGCAGCTGTCGCCAACATCATTGTAGCCATATTACTGAGCCGCAGATTTGAATACGACGACCCCCTTTTGCAGAAGCTGATGAATTTGACCAATGAAAGTATAAAACTTCTGGGGTCGCCTTTAGTGAGGGTAAGTAAATTGCATACTTGGATCTGACTATGCGCAAGCAAAAACTGGCCAAGTGCAGTGCCCATGGCCACTCCTGAGAGCTTATTGAACACTGGTTTAACCTTAGAAAAGGAAAGTGGACCTGAACTCTTGCACAGAACAGAAGGAAAACAGAGAGAAATCCAACCTGTATGTATTTAGATAGATTATTATTATTATTTATTGGATTTATATAGCGCCAACATACTATGCAGCGCTGTACAATAAATAGGATTACAGACAATGATAACAGGGGTGACAGCACAATACAGGTAATAGACAATAGATACAACAATACAGGTAATAGCAAAAAGATACACAACACAATGCAGATAGTAGTACAATGCCAGATCATAAACTGGAGTGGTAGTGGTAAAAATACTAAAACTTTCTAAATTCTGGGTAAAGTGCCCACGGGAAGAGGGCCCTGCCAAAGGCTTACAATCTAGAGGGAGGGGTTGGTGACACAAAAGAAGGGGTGCAACAAGAAGTTCTTGGTGGAAAGGATTAGGGCTGGTTTGAGTTAATGTAGGCCTCATGTGCGGTCAGTCAAAGGTGCAGTTACAGGTATGCATGGACTGGTATTACACAATACAATGTGCAGCTGTCACACACACAGGTGCAGTGAACAGTTATGCACGGACTGCTATTACACAATACAATGTGCAGCTGTCACACACACAGGTGCAGTGAACAGTTATGCAGTGACTGGTATTATATAACACTGTGTGCAGTGAACATGAACAGGTATGCACGGTTGGAGTTTTTAAATCCTCCTCATCTGTGACTAATCACCACTGTAATTTGATCTCATCTGAGTCAGCTCAGGAATGTCCTCTGCCATGGAGGAGCAGCTAATTGGTAAACACAGAATATTAACACTATGTCTGCTTCCATGAAAGCAGGAAGTAGATACACTGCAGATTTATTGCAGGATTTGTACCAGCTGTAACAATGTTTTTTTTCCTTAAAGGTTATGCTATTGCGTATCTTACAGAGCAGAAAAGAAGTTCTGAGTTCAAGTCCACTTTCATTAATGCTGATAATATGGTTTAGCACACATTGGGCTTGATTCACTAATCGGCGATAAGCCAGTTAGTGAGCCCAAATAGATAGTGGGCGCAAACCACAGCGTTAGGTGGTTTGTGCCCATAGGACCCCACACAGTGCGTGCAGCGCAGCAGCATATGTTTAGAGCGCGATGCGACGATAACGTCGCACCCGCTGCCAGGGTAGGACTGGGACCTTTTGGCCCGGGGGGAAACACAAACTAGAGGCCCATTATCATGGCAGCCCCAGCCCAAATGACGTCACACACGCACCCCATGTCGTATATGCCAGTAGTCACGTGGAGCACCAAGGCGAAAAATACAGAAAGAACACTCTAGGGACAGTGTGACAAGTAAAGTATAGGCACCGGGGGGGGGGGGGGGGGGGGGGATGCACATAATACATTTTGAGGGACAACGGCCGGGGTTTACGTCGTGTCTATCATTTGTGGTTATCGCATGCCGTGATTATCGTACCTGACAACCACATTGGCCCAATATTTCCCAACATCTCAGATTGCTACATTCAACCAATTTCCACCCAAAATTTTTATCCGATTTGATAATATCAAAACGGTTGGTTGATCGGCTGTCAGGTCAACAGATGTATGGCCACCTTAATTCCCCAAAGCTCATTCCTTCCCCCCCTCCACACTTATGTCTTCCCCTTCGCCACCATCTCTACTAACCCTGAACTATGCCCCTCTTCCACCTCGGATATCCCCTCCCCCTTTACCAGACACATCCTTACTGATATTCCTGCTGGCATCATGATCCCTGCCTCTTTAATGCTAATTTCCAAAGTTTCGGTATCCCTCCTTCCATAACAGTTCTCACTCTCTCACCCTCACCAGGATTGCACTTTTAGGCTGCTTTCACATTGGGACGCTGCGTTTGGGGCTACGTTAAGGTGGCACAATGTGCCCCTAACGCAACGCATGGTGGTGTTGAAGTTGGGCTTTATAAAGAGCCGCGTTATGCGTCTCTTGGTGCGCCGTTTTCGTTCCATACTGATAGAATGAAAACGGCGCATGTGTCAAATTTAAAAAAAGAAACAAACAAACAAACATTACTGAGTATGTGCAAACAGTCTAACGCGGCTAAAACCACTTATAACCACTTATAACGCACAACATGCTGCACTTTCATTCAACGTGCAGCGTTATACTCCAACGCAACGTGTGCACTGTGAACAACCCATTGATTTTTCATTGCTGTGAGTTGTTCTACATTACGGGCTGCTGTAATGTGGAAGTCTAACGTCCCACTGTGAAAGCATCCTTACTTAGCTTTCCTGTATGACAAGAAGCCACAGACACCCAGCACTGAGGGAAGGGGGGAAACAAAGGTGAATAAGGGAGAGCTGGTGCACACCAAGAGAGCGTCTGAGCGTTTTTCAAATCGACAGTGATTTGAAAAGTGATTGGCTAATGTTACCCTATGAGGGCCCTTTTCCAATAGCAATCGCTAGCGTTAGCGCTAAACTCTAGCGATTGTGATTCAGCAAAATACTTTTTTTTCCCGGCGATTGCGTTTGTGGTTTTGCTATGCACTGCAGGGCATAGCAAAATCGTGGCAATAATCGCTCCACCACGCGATCGCGTTTTTGTTAAAATCGAATCACGGTAGTGGAAATAACCTACCGAGATTCCTGTTATTTAGCAAACCCTAGCGATTTTAAAATCGCTAGCAGTTTGTGATTTTGCGATTCAGCAAACGCAATCGCTCTAGAGGAAAAGGGCCCGGAGGGTGTTCTCACAGCAGCATTGTGATTTTTTTCAAAATCGCAAACACACTGCATGAAGCATTTTTTGGAGCGATTCATTCAAAAATCACTCTGAAAATCGCTTCACAATATCACACTCATAAATTGCTAGTGATTGCTATTGTGATTTTGGCGTGCACTAGCCCAGAGAGAGGAGGAGTGGAGAGAGAGAATGAGAATAGCCTGAGAAGGAGCAGAGAGCTTATCCGTATTGCAGTCCCACATCAGACAGGCTACTTGCCTGTAATTTGACTCCTGTCCCTGCCAGTCTCTCACACAAGTCAGAAAGCAACCCTCACCAGGATTATTATTATTATTATTATTTATTGAATTTATAAAGTGCCAACATATTACGCAGCGCTGGAAAATAACTATATACAATGATACAAGGATGACAGACATAAGGTTATACAACATAGAACAAAGTTAAACATGCAAATTGTTCATAATACATGATCGTGTGATATGGGCTGGTTAGGTAGGCCCAGTAATACCAGTACAGGCTGTCATAGGACAGGAGCACACAATCCTGTAGATTACACTAGGTAGTGGAGGACCCTGCCAGAGGCTTACAATCTAAAGGGTGGGGTGGAAACACTAGGTGGGGCTGTTAAATACTCATTAGAGAGTTACTGTGCGGTAGGAGGTGGGTAGGCCATCCTAAAGAGGTAGGTTTTAAGGGCTTGCTTGAATGTGTTGAAAGAGGGAGCAAGTCTGATGGGTGGTGGAAGGGCATTCCAGAGGGTGGGGGCAGCCCTTGAGAAATCCTGCAGGCGGGCATGGGAGTGTGAAATGCGTGGGGTGGTGAGGCGAAGGTCGTTGGAGGATCGGAGGGGGTGACCTGGTGTATACCTGTGAACAAGCTCCGAGATGTAGGTAGGGCAGGTTTTGTGCACAGATTTATATGCCAGGCATAGACTCTTGAAAGTTATCCTGAAACGGATAGGGAGCCAGTGCAGGGATTCACAAAGGGGAGATGAGGATGCGGAGCGGTGCGAGGAATGGATGAGTCTTGCAGCCGCGTTCATCACTGATTGAAGGGGGGCAGTGCGTTTCAGGGGGAGGCCAGAAAGGAGGGAGTTACAGTAATCAAGGCGGGAGATGATTAGGGCATGGATGAGCAGTTTGGTCGTGTCTGGGGTTAAGAAGGGGCGGATCTTGGAGATATTACGGAGGTGGAAATTGCAGGCTCTGGTGATGTTTTGGATGTGTGGGATGAAGGAGAGGTCAGAGTCCAAGGTGACACCCAGACAGCGGGCCTGGGAGGTAGGGCGAATGATTGTGTTGTCGATTGTGAGGTGGAAATCTGGGAGGGGTGCAGCAGCATGCGGTGGAAAGATCAGGAGCTCAGTTTTGTCTAGGTTAAGCTTCAGGAACCTAGCTGACATCCAGGAGGAAATTGCTGAGAGACACAAGGAGACCTTGTTTATGGTGGTGGATGAGAGATCGGGGGTATGGAGATAAATCTGAGTGTCATCTGCATAAAGGTGGTAATTGAAGCCCAGGGAGGAGATAAGCTTGCCAATGGAGGAAGTGTATATGGAGAAAAGAAGGGGGCCTAGAACAGAGCCCTGGGGGATCCCAACTGCGAGGGGGGCAGGGGTTGAGGAGGAGCCATTGAAGGAAGTGGTGAAGGAGCGATTGGATAGGTAGGAGGAGATCCAGGCCAAGGCAAGGCCATGGATGCCCATGGACTGTAGTGATTGGAGGAGGAGGGGGTGGTCAACAGTGTCAAATGCTGCGGAGAGGTCAAGGAGGAGCAGGATGGAATAACTGCCTTTGGCCCTGGCAAGGATAAGGTCGTTGACCACCTTGGCAAGGGCTGTTTCAGTTGAGTGTGCAGGTCGGAATCCAGACTGTAGGGGGTCAAGTAGGGTATTGGTGTTGATGTATTGGGTAATGCGTTGGTGTACTAGGCGTTCAAGGAGTTTAGAAGCATAGGGAAGGAGGGAGATTGGGCGGTAGTTTGAGGGTAGGGATGGGTCGAGTGAGGGTTTTTTCAGCAGGGGAAGTACAGTGGCCTGTTTGAATGGTTTGGGGAAGGTGCCTGTGGAAAGGGAGAGATTGAACAAGGAGGTGAGGACTGGGGCCAGGTCAGTGAAGTGGGGACGAAGAGTATTGGCAGGTACCGGATCACAGGGAGAGGATGTGGGGGGGGAAGCCGCTAGCAGCAGGCTGACTTCATCAATGGTGGAAGGAGCAAAAGAGGTGAGGAGTGGATGAGACAGGGGAGCAGCTGGGAGGGAAGGCAAGGGGACAACCTGAGAGGTGTTGGGAAGGGAGGGATGGAGGAGGGAAATTTCATTGCGTATTGTTGCAATTTTAGTGGTGAAGTGGTTGGTAAAGTCGTTGGCTGAGAGGGAGGAGCTGGGAGGGGGAGGAGTGGGGTTGAGGAGGGAATTAAAGGTAGCAAAAAGCTGTCGAGGGTTGGAAGCTTGGGTTCCAATCAATGCTGCGAAGTACCTTTGTTTAGCCTCAGAGAGGGCAGTGTGGAAGAGTAACAGTTTGGCCTTGTAATCTAGGAAGTCAGAATTGAGATGTGATTTCCAACATTTCCGTTCAGCTGCTCGAGTTTCTTTCCTGAGGTTGCGTGTGTGGGTGTTGTGCCAAGGTTGGGGGTTGGGGGGTTGGGGGGCTTGTTTGGGCGGAAGATTGAGGATTGCACTTTTGAAGACACAGACACCCAGAACTAGGGGAGGGGGGGAAACAAAGGTGAATGAGGGAGAGCTGGTGTCCACCAACAGTGTGTCTGAGCGTTTTTCAAATCGACAGTGATTTGAAAAGCGATTGGCTATTGTTACCCTATGACAGTATTCTCACAGCAGCGTTGTGATTTTTTCAAAATTGCAAACATTGCATGAAGCATTTTTTGGAGCGATTCATTAAAAAATCGCTTTGAAAATAGCTTCACAAAATCGCACTCACAAATTGCTAGCGATTGCTATTGTGATTTTGGTGTGCCCTAGCCCAGAGAGAGGAGGAGTGGGGAGAGACTGAGAAGGAGCAGAGAGCTTATCAGAATTGCAGTCCCACATCACACAGAGACTACTTGCCTGTAATTTGACTCCTGTCCCTTCTAGACTCTCACACAAGTCAGAAAGCAGCCCTCCTGGAGTCTAGGGACTGTCAAAAACGTTTCAACTTGTTTAACACCTTATCCACACATGCAGTCATTATAACATAGGGGAGAGACCGGACAGATTTTTGCTCACAGACCCTCCAGGCAAGCTCTGCATCATGCTGTGTAAATTTAGCAACTTGCCTGCCCTCCAGTTGCACTTTTATCAGCTAGGCTAGTGTTTCACATTGCCTTACAACAAACCTGAATACACCAGACCTGCCCTAAATCACTGAGTGAAAGGCGGCCTGGGGGGAGATTTCCCCCCTTCTCCCCTGGCCAGTCCGCCCCTGCCCGCTGCCCTTTAATCGGCGCACCCAGTGCGACGAAAACGGCGCATCGGGTGGCACCAAAGCGGCGGCCACCCGATGCGCCGTTTTCATCGCACTGGGTGCGCCGATTAAAGGGCAGCTATTAGTGCCCGCAAAGCTACTTATGGGGCACAAAGTGGCTATTCACAGCGGGTGCTAACACTTAGTTAGTTTTCTGTATGCGGAAATGCACTTGCGGTAGACTGTCGACATAAATAGGACCATCTTGATATTCACAAAATTCACAAAATTTTTCACATGCGGAAAAATTGCAGCAAAAGTTTGCAAAAAATGTGGAAAATGTTCTACAAAAGTTGGTAATTTCTGCAAAAGTTCCAAATTCACAATGGAAAAGGGGCACATTATTTATTTATTTTAGTATTTATATAGCGCCGACATATTACGCAGCGCTGTACAGAGTATATTGTCTTGTCACTAACTGTCCCTCAGAGGGACTCACAATCTAGTCCCTGCCACAGTCATATGTCTATGAATGTATAGTGTCGTTCATGTATCATACTCTAGGGCCAATTTAGGAGGAAGCCAATTAACTTATCTGTATGTTTTTGGGATGTGGGAGGAAACCGGAGTGCCCGGAGGAAACCCACGCAGACACAGGGACAACATACAAACTCCTTGCAGATGTTGACCTGGCTGTGATTTGAACCAGGAATCCAGCGCTGCAAGGCCAAAGAGCGCTAACCACTACGCCACTGTTCTGCCCATTTGTGACATAACAACCGATTTTATGTCACCTACAGGTACCAGGTGATATATTTTGCTTCCCATTGACCTAAATGGAGTCTGGAGCCTTGAGCACTGTGTTTGCTGGACTTTAAAACTTTTTATTGCGACTTCTTTCCCGCATATTTATATGGTTTCTGCCGTTTTATGAGTGTTTTCGCACTTTTTTTTCGAAATATACCTCCATGTGGAAAACATGCGGGAAAATTCTAGTAAATATGGAAAAAAATTGGAAATTATCACTGACGGTCTGATGGTGAATAGAGCCCATTGCACTTCATGCTTTTTCTCTTTGCATCCACAGTGTACAAAGGAGATTCCCACAAAGTGTTATTGAAATTGGCAAGTGATAGGAATAACATTTTAAATTATTGTTATTATTATTATTATTAATTTAATATAGCGCCATCATCTTCCGTGGTGTTCTACAACAGAATACAAGGTATAACAATACAATATAAAAAATACAACAGCGAACAGTACAAGACAATGGTGGATTACAGTTTATGCAGTGAACAAATTAATTACAGATTATTGCACAATGGTGGAAGATAGGCACACACATTCACAGCATTAAAGTGGGAGTGTCACCATAAAAATCAATTTTCAACAGCAACTGGTCTGAGTGTATTAAGTGATAAAGATGCTAATCCTGCATTTAAAACTTTCAAAACTTTTTCTGCGGTTATGATTTGGAGTTATCACATACCTAAGGAGCACTGGCCCTTTAGCGGTCAGTGCCAAACCTGCAACTGGCTGGGGGTTCTTTTTATCTATAATATATTCCTCCTCTTCCATTTATTTCCCTGCCAAGCTGCTTTTCTGAAACATGATCTCCTGCTCACTTGTGTTTACAAGCAAGGCTGAGGTGACTCAGCGATTGGAGGAGAAAATAAAAAAAAAGTAGAGGGCCGAAATGACATCAGGATTTAGCCTAAACTGTGGGCAAAAGTCATGGTTCCCACCAGGAACAGAATTCTTTTAATTTACTATATAAAATTCACTGAAATCAAAATGTGGACAGTGCAATACATGTGTTATGTAAGTAGATCAAATATTTATCTACTTATATATGTGTTTTTTTCCCCTAGCATAGTATGGCTAATCCTACTGCTTTAAGAGACAAAAGGGAAAGAGTGTACTTGCCAATTGGCTTTATAGATTTAGGCTACTTTCACACCAAGATGTTGCGTTTTAGGGGACGTTATGGTCGCATAACGTGCCCCTAACGCAACGCCTGGTGCTCTTGGATGTGGACGTCAGAGTGAGCCGTGTTGTGCAGCTCACTCTGGCGTCCGTGATGCCGCGATGCGATGCATCACATGGTCCCGCCAGCCAATTGCCGCACAAAGCGGCGCTCCAGGAAGTAAACACTACACGTCACACCGTGCAGTGAATATTAATTAGCCATGTGCCTGGCCGAGGAGGAGGAGGGAAGACCTCCTCCTCCAACACTACAGAACATGTGCTCACAGCCTAACGCGGCTTAGCCGCGCATAAGGCATAGCATGCAGCACTTTGAACGTACGTGCTGCGTTACAATGTAACGCAACGTGGGCACTGTGAACAGCCCATTGATTAATCATTGCTGTGCGGTGGGCTGGGTTACAGGCTGCACTAACGTACGCCTGTAACGTCTTGCTGTGAAAGCAGCCTCAAGGGTAAAATTGATTGTGTAAGGGAAAAAAGTGCCCCTATGGGGTAGTTACCTTGGCAGGGCGAAGCCTCTGCATCCTAATGAGGCTTCCTTCATCCTCTTGAGCCTCGGGGATCCAGCTCTGGCTTCCCCCAATAAGTGCCGACAAGCTGTGCGCAGGCGTAGTAGCGTACGGCAATATTTACATTTTGCTTTCTGGCACAGGTGCATTATCGGCTTTGCACGCTGTGCGCCTGCGCAGTAGAGCGGACCTTATTTGGGCTCAGCTATTTCCGCATGAGCCCAATCAGAAAGCCACTACTGCACCAGCACAGGAGTGCAGATTGTAAATTATGCTGCACGTGGTGTTCAGGGTCTGCCAGCGCAGGATCCCGGAGGGTGAAGAGAACGTGGAAAGCCTCATTAAAACCAGAGGCTCCCCCCTCCTGAGGTAAGAATGCCCCAGGGGCACTTTCTATTCTTACAGATTCCCTTTAAGGGATAGTACAATAGGTGAAGGGAAGTTGTGTATCTGAGATGGTAAAACGGTGGCCAGTGAGAGAGTATGTTTGCCTGAAGAGGTGAGTTTTCAGGTTGCATCTAAAAAAGGTAAGTGTGGGTGAGTGGCGGATGTGTTGAGGGAGTGTTTTCCAGAGAAGGGGTGAGGATGGAGAGAAATCTTGTAGGCGGGAATTAGAGGAGGTGATCAGAGAGGAAGACAGGAAAATATTGTTGGCAGAGTGGAGATTGTTTGTAGGATGGTATCTGGAAATAAGTTTATGATATGCAAAACACTAGCTCCACTTCCTAATAATGTGTGAAAATTAATATACAAACAGCAGGGGCCTAGCAAAAAAAAATCACTGGGTCCTATTGCAAAAATATCAGTATTATGCAGCCTTCATGCCCCCGCTTCTTCCCCTGATAGCTCAGATAGTAGTATAAGGTACCCTTCCCCATAGTGGTATTATGTAGCCTTTGTGTCCCCTCATCACCTACCCCCAGATAGCATTGTTTGGGGGAAGTTTCAGCTTAGGTATTCCCCCGAGATAAGTTTGACCAAAGATGTCCAAAGAGGCCCTATCATGTTCTTAGACATCCTAATACACCAACCACTTAAGACCAGTACTTGTGTGAAACAAAAAACACGCGGACAGTGGGAGCCTGATCTGCTGAAGTATAGCCAGGTATTTGGTGAAGTTGTATCAGATAAATGAAATACTCACAAACGTGGGTTGCTTCAGGAGGCAACCACTCATAAGGGCCTGTAGGGAAGTACTGTCACCACTTGGTCTGTGGGAAAGATGGTCGCAGCTGCAGGAAAAGTGTTTACTCCACAAGAGCCCGTGTGGAGCAAATCCCTTAGCAAGGGTTAATGTAGTAAGATTATTAGTAAACTGGAGGTTACCAAATGGTATACCAATCAGTAAAAAACAGTGCTTCTGTTATAATAGACTTGAAAAGGTTTTATCTTAACCTTTCTTGAGGTAACCCAGAATCAAGCTCAGGGTGGAAAAAAAGAAGCCAGGAGCGGTAAAACTGATCCTGACTCGGGATAGCTGCCGGGAGGTCTATGCAGAGCCTGAAGCACAGTGGGTTATCAACTCACCTCCCTCAGGATCCAGATGCTGCCAGCCATTCTCCTTCCGATCCTCTGAGGCTCATAGGCTCCCAACCCCTCTGGTGAGATTGGCGTTTGTTGTCATGAGGACAGACTGCGATCTCACTCTAGGATTACAACGCCACCCAGAGGATGGAGGGAGGATTGCAGTGCTGGATCCCATGGAAGTAAGTGCACGGCTACTGCAGATCTCACTGCGGTGTGATTTTTCCCCTGGTTTTAAGGTTTAAAAGCGCACAAAAAAAAAATATTTCACCACTTTTAGACCCTAAAATCCAGAGATAATCATACCACTAGGGAGGTTAAAGAAGGAAGTTCACAGAGCAGGTATAAATGTATTCAGCACTTAGCACAATGCGTTTCGCAGTGTAAACTGCTTCATCAGGACAATAAACGTGCCAATACCTGGGATACAGAAAGCCTGGGCGCCAGGCCTCCAGCCTGCTAATAATCTTATGACCAGTTAAAGAGAAACTGTAACAAAAAAAAAGTCCCCTGGGGGTACTCGCCTTTGTAAGGGGAAGCCTCAGGGTCCCAATGAGGCTTCCCCCTCTGCTGTAGCTGCAGGCAGTCCAGCGCTGGCTCCCCCGAAGTGTCCCGGATACCCCGGAATCCTCCCTCTACAAGGCTGACAAGTGATGATAAACAATGATTTATTTACTTTTCCTGGCTCCAGCGGGGGGTGCTGTTGTGGCTCTTCCCACGGCGATAGGTGAAAATAGCCTATCTCCGTCGGGTCCGCTCTACTGCGCAGGTGAAGAACACTTGCGCCAGTGCAGTAGAGCGGCCCCAGGGGTGCCTCTAGCCATGTTGTCACTCCAGGCGAGAAAATCCGTGGCGCCCCCCACCCCCATGGTGCCCTTCCATGAAAATAATCGTAATGCGGCAACATTTCACCAGGAAATAATCATAATCCGGCAGCTTTTCATCAGAAAATTCCCAATGCGGGCAGTGTTTCACCAGAAAATACACGTAATATAAGGCTGCAGAAGTGAGCTTACGTGCTGTGGGCCAGTGAATTGACGCGGCGTCTATTTGACGCCGCAAGCCTGTTCACCACCTGGAGACACAAAGGGGACAGAAGGAGGCACATGGGGACAGAGGAAGGCGCAGGGGACAGAGGTGGCACATGGGGACTGAAGAGACACATGGAGACAGAAGGAGGCACAAAGGGATACAGAAGGAGGCACAGGAGGACAGGAGGAGGCAGAGAGGGACTGAAGGAGAAACAGGGGGGCAGAGGTAGCGCAAGGGGACAAATAAAGGCAAAGGGGACATAAGGAGGCACAGGGGGACAGAAGGAGGCACAAAGGGCACAGAAGGAGGCAGAGATGTCACACATGAGGAAAGAAGGATGCACAAGTCACAGAGGTGTCAGCTGCCTGCAACTTACGCTAAGTAGATTCAGCAGAAGCAAGTAATAGAGCAGCTACAGGGGTGTGGCTTAATCTTGAGTGGGGCTTAATTTGGGGGCGGGGCTTAATTATGCAACATGGCGCCCCCCAGGACCAATGGCACTCCAGGCAATGGCCTGTACTGCCTATGCCTAGAGGCGCCCCTGAGCGGCCCGACAGCGATCGGCAATTTCTGCCCATCTCCGAGGTGGAGAGCCTATACTGCGCCTGCGCTGGAGCCAGAAAGGTAAATATTTACATCCCCGCTGTTCGAGGAGCTTTTCACCGCTGCCGTGGGACCGAGGAGGACGGGGGAAGCCTCAATAGGATCCAGAGGCTTCCCCCACCCGAGGTGAGTACCCCAGGGGAACTTTTTCTCGATACAGGTTTTCTTTATGAGAAAATGTTGAATCAAAAAGTAGACAAATGCATTATTATTATTATTATTATTATTTTGTATTTATATAGTACCACCGACAAGCTTGAATGTTAGTTATTTAATTTTTAATAACCATAATCTTGTTTTCTTCTTAAGCTCTACAACAGCTTCCCATTTCTGCTAAACTTGTTGCCAGGATCTCACAAGAAGATCTCTGAGAACAGTATACAGACTGAGAGATTTATAGAGGAGACTTTTACTAAGCAGAGGCAAGAACTGGATGTAAATGACCAGAGGAATCTTGTTGATACATTTCTGGCAAAACAACAAGAGGTAAAGGGAAGACTATAGATACAAAACGGATGCAGTGGTGCTTACTTGATAAGGGGGAAGAGCTGTAACATATAATTTATACTATGACCACTTCAAAGAAAACCTGTAACTTCATAAACTCCCTTTAAAAAAGCACATTGCCCGTATCAGCAGTCCTTCCTGACGTCACCTTTAGTGTTGGTCAAATATCTCATTGTTCAATGGCGCTGATTTTTGCAGTTAAAGGGAACCAGAGAGGAACTAAAAAAAAAACAGAAAAAGCTTTTATACATACCTGGGGCTTCTTCCAGCCCCAAACGCACGGATCGCTCCCACGCCGCCGTCCACCGCTTCCTGTATCGGCGGTACCGGGTCCCGTCACTTCCGGCGGACGCGGCCAATTCTCCGCATGAGCAGGGCCTCCCTCCATACCCTTACGCGTGCGGCTGCTCAGTATGCAGCTGCATGCGTATGTGTATGCCGGGAGCCCCTGTGATGCGGACAATTGGCCGAAACTACGGGAGCCGGTACCGCTGGATACAGGAATTGGAGGACGGCGGCGTGGGAGCGATCCGTGCGTATGGGGCTGGAGGAAACCCCAGGTATGTATAAAACCTTTTTCCTGGGGCCTCTGGTTCCCTTTAATAGGAAAGCCCCTATTCAAGCTAGAATCACTACATTTTCTCGGTATGTTAAATAGAACAGTGGGAACAAGGGGATTTTTTTTTTCAAAAAGATCTTGTAGTTTTTTAGGAAATTGATTAAAAAATGTTTTTTAAAGGCGGGAAAATGACATTTGCAGTATATTTTAACCACTTAACATCTCAGTCGTTTTCAGCTTATGCATCCGAGCAATGTTCACCTCCCATTCATTAGCCTATAACTTTATCACTACTTATCACAATGAACTGATCTATAGCTTGTTTTTTCCGCCACCAATTAGGCTTTCTTTGGGGGGTACATTTTGCTAAGAGCCACTTTATTGTAAATGCATTTTAACAGGAAGAATAAGAAAAAAAATGAAAAAATTCATTATTTGTCAGTTTTCGGCCATTATAGTTTTAAAATAATACATGCCTCCATAATTAAAACCCACGTATTGTTATTGCCCATTTGTCATGGTTATTTCACCATTCAAATTATGTCCCTATCACAATGTATCGCAACAATATTTTATATGGAAATAAAAGAGCATTTTTTCCGTTTTGCATACATCACTATTTACAAGCTTATAAAAAAAAAAATAGAGAGAAATATTTCATCTTTACATAGATATTTAAAAAGTTTAGACCCTTAGGTAAATATTTATGTGTTTTTTTTTTATAGTAATGTTTTTTTTTTTTTTTATTAAACATTTTATGTGGGCATTTTTGGGAGGGTGGGATATAAAAGTGTTTTATTGGGGGAAATATTGGTGTAGTGTAATGTTTTTGGGTATTTACTTGTAGTTTTACTTTTTGGCCACAAGATGGCAATCTCGATTTTTTTTTTACATGACGTCACTCTAAGCGTACAATGTACGCTTAGAGGGACACAGCTTCAGAAAGAGCAAAGCTTCCGAGAGAAGCTGTCGCTTTTTTCAGCGGGGGAGAGGAATCAATGATCGGGCTCCATAGCCCGACACATTGATTCCGTGGCTACCGACTCCGCGGCCGGGAGTGCGCGTGCACGCGCGCGATCGGCCGCGGGAGCGCGCGGGAGCGCGCCTGTCCTCCTTGACGTTTTTATACGTCAAGGAGGACAAAGTGGTTAATGTATAATTTTTCAGAGCTCTGTATACACATTATATACTGTACATAAAAAAATGCACATCATGGGGTCTTCCCCCTCTTAAGCCTCTTTAACCCCTTGTCAACCATGCAGGCTGGTATAGCCAGAATGCAGAGCCTGGGCCTACATGCAAAACGGGTGCCTGAAAAAAAAGGGCCTGGGATATAGACAAAATGATACTTTTTTTATGTAAAACAATATTTGTTTCTATATTATAATCTAAGATCAAGTGCTAAATATGTTGAATTAACGATTATGAAGAGGCAAAATACATATGCAAAATACATATGTCTATAACAAAAAACGATAATTACATTTGTATTACGCATAGTAATAAAATTTTAGGTATTACAGATAGGGATGATCGGAAAGAGAAAATTCCGTTCTGCCAGCGCTGAATTCCGTTGCTATGAAAATTCCGCTGAATTTTTGCAAAATTCTGCGGAATTCCGGATTCCGGCGTAAAAATTAAAATAATCGCAAATGGAACCTTGTTTATGCTATATGGTAGCCCATAGACCTATTAACTGTTCCTTTAGTCCTTTTTCTCATCCCTCCTCCCAGAGGAGGGCCTCGTCTTCCAGAGAATTGTAGGATTTCAAAAGCCAACTTACATACCTTGGCCAGGAATTGAACCCAGGTCTAGTGCTTGGTAGGCAGCTCTCTTCACCACTATACCACCACCAACACTACATGCTGAAGCCAGCCTAGCATGTACCATTATGATATATTCAAGAGAAAAATGAGCTTGCTTAGAGAGTTGTAGGATGTTAAAAGCCAACTCCCATACATTGGCCATGAATTGAACCCAGGCCTATCGCCCTGTAGGCTGCTATCCTAACCATTATACCACCAACACAACACACTACAATGCTACATGCTGAAGCCAGCCTAGCATGTACCATTGTGATATAGCCAAGAGAAAAATTAGCCTTCTTAGGGAATTGTAGGATTTCAAAAGCCACTTGTGTTGCATACACAACCTTGCTAATTCATACTGTGTGTGTGCCACTGCCCAGCACATTCAGTGACTACATGTGTGTGTGACAGGGAGCTGCACATTGTACTACCCAGTACTGCATATACTTACTAGTACTTACTAGTACCTGTTGTGTTTAGTTAACCCACCTCATCACTGCATATACCTACCTTTGTGTTGAGTGAAGCCACCTCACTGCATTTAACTACCTTTTGTGTTGAGTGAACCCACCTCACTGCATCTAACTACCTTTAGTGTTCAGTGAACCCACCTCACTGCATATAGCTAGCTGTTGTGTTGAGTGAACCCACCTCACTGCATCTAACTACCTTTTGTGTTGAGTGAACCCATCTCACTGCATCTAACTACCTTTGTGTTCAGTAAACCCACCTCACTGCATATACCTAACTGTTGTGTTGAGTGAACCCACCTCACTGCATCTAACTACCTTTGTGTTCAGTGAACCCACCTCACTGCATATACCTAGTGTCAGAATCCGCTCTGCTGGCCTTGATTCTCTGGATAGGTTAGGCAACCGATCAGTTGGTTAGGCAACCGATCGGTTAGGCAACCGGTTAGCAAGCATTCCCGCTATCTATTTTTCTTTGTTTTCCGTGTTCATTTGTTAGTCAGAGTTGGTATGTTTGTCACTGCTGCGCTTAATGTGCGGTGACTGTGCTATTAACGCGCTTGTCACTGTTGCGCATAACGTGCGGTGACTAGCGTTTAGTTAGTTAATTTGTTATTTTCCTTGGCGTTTGGATTGTAGTTATTTGCTGTGTCTTCATTTACTCAATTCATGCTCTGTCTTTGCTCAGTCTTGTGTTTCTGATAGCAATCGCCTCTCTTGCGACTGGTTTTCTCACTCTCGTCTGTTCGGTTGTGATATGTCTACCGTCGCCGGGCGGCGACTAGATTGGTACACATTCATATAGTCTGTCTCTGTTCTTGCTCTCTTTTGAGTTGCTACCTTGTTTATATTGCCCAGTGCTGCTTCACATCGTGCAATTTCAATCTGGCATCTGGGGTTGTACAGAGGACTTGTTCCTCTGTACTCCACAGCTCCACCTGCTGGTTGGAATTCCCCTTTACAAACATATTTTCATATACTGGATACTCTGCTTCTGTGATTGTGGGGATTCCTATCTGCTTCAGCGCACTTGGTGTGCGCTGACGGTGGAAATCGACCCCAGATCATTACATTATGACAAGCCCAACCGAAATTCCCAGTGTAGAGGAAATCTCTGAATTGTACGATTTTGTTCATTATACTTCTTGTGTCTTTAAAAGATTTAAGACGCTGAACTCTGCAACCAGAGATGATTTTATATCAGAGAGTTTGAGATTTCTGGCGAATCCTGAATTTCAGGCAACTGAAATTTCCACTTGGGGTGCTCAGATTGCTTACAATCTTCTCCAAGGGGATCTGTTTGTGTGGGCTGATAAAAGGTCTAAACACTGGAATCTGATACATAACCCTTGCAGATTTCTTGCTTATTTATTTTCTTGTAAGCTTGAAATTCCTATGCCACGCTATTTCTATGAGTTTTTTCCTGCAGTGAAAATTGCTGATCAAGTTGGTTCATGCAGCACCGCTCAGTCATTACCATATTCCAATGAGTTGCTGGCTTTAGCTCAATCTGTTGATCCAGTAATTCCCTGCAAAACTATTCAGTTCATAAGAGAAGGTTCCAAAGGTTCTTTTTCATCTGATCAGCAGCAATCTAAAGCTGTAAAGATTAAAAAGAAAAAGTCTAAAAAACTTACTCACCTGAAAGAGACGCTTCCTGTAGCTGTTACAAGTGAAAAGTTTGCTCCAGTAAAATCTGGTGGAATTTTTCAGCCTGAGTTTACCAACACATCTGAATGTGATATAGGCAGTGTCATTTGCTATATTAAAGGTGTAAAAAATTCTCTTTATGTTCCTGACCCCAATCCGTATGAGTGTTTTTTTGGATATAAGTTTGTGGGAGCCTCCATTTGCTCCCTGGGAAATCGGGCCCTGATTGAAGAATTGATACTGATTGGAAGTCGTTTTGTGATTTTTATTTCGGAAAGGATGAGGTGTTTTTAAATGCCCGTATTGACTCTATGCGCACCTTGATTGAATCTGGTGAGTGTGAGGAGCATTTGGTGAATTCGGTGATTTGTGTGTGGCAAACAATGTTGTCTGAATTACATACACACCAATCAGTTAACTCCTGTAAAAACACATTGTCAGCGAGCGATTGTTCCAATTTACCTAAGGTGAAGCAAGTGAATTTTGAGTGTGTTCCATTCCCCAAAGCAACAGAATGTGTTAATTCTGAAATTCTGTTTCCCATGGCAACTGCTTGTGTGGAGTTTGAATCTGTGCAATCTGATGCCTTTATCTCAGGTGTTCCTGCAAATTATGATCAAAATGAATGTGTTATTTTTGCCAAAGATATATGGGTTCCCTCGTCAAATAAAAATAGATCTTTTTCCCCTAGTACTCTTTTAAGATCTTCCATTTATGAACTTGCTATGGGGAAAATTCCTAAACGATGCAACTTTAAGAACAATGTTAATGTGCCAAATAAATGTCCTCGTGTTTCTGTCTCAACTTCTTCTGCAAAGAAACCTATGCCTCACTCTGTTGGCACCTGTGAAAACACACTGCCAGATGAAAATTGTTCCAATTTTCCTGACCTTGACATTCTGCAATTTGGTCCACAGATTTCGGAATCTTGTTCTTTAGAAGCTTCAGCTCCACAACCGAAGGCAATGTGGGATCCGCAAATTTTACGTTCTGACTCCCCTGATTCGACATTGTTGGCCGAGTTTAAGGGTGATACAGAGCTTTGGTTGGGCGAATCTGATACTGAGGAATCTTTGCCTTGTCCAGAAGAAATTTCTGTGAGCTTGCCCTGTACCATGAGTGAAACAATGTTGTCCAATCAAACTGACATTCGTGAATCCCTTTCTTGCTCTAAAGAAAGTACTGACTTTCCATTCTCTACTCTGTATGAGTCAATAGAGCCTTGTATAAAATCTCCAGCAGAGAGCTCAGAGGCTCTTTTTGGTGTTGCAGCTATACTCACCTGTTTTTCTGCCATTCTGGAATTGCAGTCAAGTTTGACTGCTATGCAGGATTCTGTGTTCAATGAAACTAAAGTCAGGGAGTCAGGGTCTGTTCCAGCAGATATTCCTGTGCAGTTAACCTGTGTGCAGTCTGTTCATGTGAATAAAATTCAGTGTGTTGTAGAACCATTTCTAAAACATCAGCTCTGTCCTCTGAATGTATTTGACGTTTTGCCCTGTAACATGGATAGTTTAGAATCATTGATGAGTTTACCAGAAAACTTAGGAATTTATGCTCCTGAAGTTTTATTTGATGTTTTGGAGGCCTCTGAGTTCCTGCCTAAGGGTTCAGAGCTTTTAAGATATGCTTCCTGCCCTCTAAGACATGCTCTGTCTTTGCTCAGTCTTGTGTTTCTGATAGCAATCGCCTCTCTTGCGATTGGCTTTCTCACTCTGGTCTGTTCGGTTGTGCTATGTCTACTGTCACCGGGTGGCGACTAGATTGGTAGACATTCATATAGTCTGACTCTGTTCTTGCTCTCTTTTGAGCTGCTACCTTGTTTATATTGCCCAGTGCTGCTTCACGTCGTGCAATTTCAATCTGGCATCTGTGGTTGTACAGAGGACTTGTTCCTCTGTACTCCACCATCACTTCCCAAAATTGTCAGGATGTGGTTGACTATTTAACACAGACAGGGCCGGATTTGTACTTTTTACTACCCAAGGCCCACCTTCATCAACCGCCCCCCCCCCCCCCCCAAGTCTTAATAGAGCCTGTACATGTGAAATAGCCCTGCCCTCCATATGATTAGCTACAATAGAGGACAAATGCTGGTCACATGGTGAGTTGGGGTAATTATATTTTTTCACCATCACATGCCCAATAAGGAATTGTGTTCACATTTGTTTGTGTACCTGAGATGAGAAGTGTCTCAGGTTCTATACTTATCTGGGGCTTCCTTAAGCCCCCTTGAGGCCGCTCAGTCCCTTGCCGTCTCGCCGGGTGGCTCTGGTCCCCCGCAATTCAGTCTGAAAGCCTGGCTGAGTCTCGTAGGCGCACCTGGCCAGGTATGCGTAACATGGCGCGACTCGGCCAGGCTTTCTGACTGAATTGCAAGTGACAGGAGCCACCCGGGGAGACAGCAAGGGACTGAGCGGCCTCAAGGGGGCTTAAGGAAGCCCCAGGTAACTATAGAACCTGAGACACTTCTCATCTCAGGTTCCCTTTAAGGCAGACATACACTTTTTTAATTAAATGAGTCTGCAGGAACTATTAATGGACAAGTACAATTTTTACCATACCACCCAACCAGTAACACTCTTGCACAAAATGCATAGTTCAATCATTTCTTTCTGTCCTCATTCACACTGGGCAACACATGCACAAACACAGTTTAATGCATGCATTGCAACACATGGAAGTGCACATCGCAATGTTCTAAATCGCAAGCGTCTGCCATTCCATTCAAAAAATATAATAATTCCTTTTTTTGTATAGCGCTTTTCTCCTGTCGGGCTCAAAGCGCTTGCGAGGCAGCCACTAGAGCGCACTCAGTAGGCAGTAGCAGTGTTAGGGAGTCTTGCTCAAGGTCTCCTTACTGAATAGGTGCTGTGCTGCCATACTGAACAGGAAGAGCCAAGATTCGACCCCTGGTCACCTGTGTCAGAGGCAGAGCCCTTAACCATTACACTATCCAGCCAAATGTGTGCGTAATGTGCTAGGATATTTCTGACTGTGCTGTAATGGAACGCACGGGAATGCACCCCGCAGTGTGAATGGTAAGTCTATGGACTTTCATGCTACCTGCATTATCGACACTATGTGCAGTGCTGTCAGTCATGATACACATAGAGTGAATGAGCCCTAAAGCAATACAAACTGCCAACATAATAGAGTCTTCAGCAATGAGTGGCCAAACCAATGCAGTTGTGCTGGAACTTTTAACATCTAACCACCTTTATAACACAGCATAAAAAGCAAACATATCTCCATTGTTCAGATCACAAGACACTTTTTATTAAAAGGGTGGAATACTACATAACAGCACAGCCACAACCACTAACCAACTCTGCAAGTCTCTGCACACAGTCACAGCTCTAACTTCCCTTCCCCCGCGCTTTCAGCCTGTTCTCTCAAATTACACTGCAATGATAAGCAATGTTTCTGCTATCATTGCATACTAAAGAATTCCAAATATGCAGGAGGGAGAGTGGGAGACACTTTGCAAGGCAACGTTATACAGGACAAGATCACTACCGTGCAGACACTTCTGGAGGGGACTGAGACTAGCCCAGAGCGTGTGTAAAGGCACTCAGTGAGTACACTGACTAGCATAGAAGGTGGAAGCAGATCTGCTGTTACATTACCAGTGTATCAGTCAGCGCTGTGTTCCTCAGTCTCAAATTCCTGGGTCTCCTCTCCTCTGACCTGCTTAGCCCCTCCCCTTAGTGTCAGAGTGAAGGAAAGGGGCGGGAGTGCATTGCATGCATGAGAGAGGCGAGGAGAAAGAAATCCATTCTGCGCAGAGAAGCAAATATTAAACGGCTGATCTTGGAGAGCTGCAGCTCCGCCCCAGCCTTAGCCCCGCCCTAGTCCCCAGCCTGGGTGGCCTGCCCACAAATCCGGCCCTGAACACAGAACACCTCATCTCCCGCAGCCACCAGCGCTACTACAAGCATCACATCCGCTGCATTTGACACTTCGCATGAGTTATTTGGTGGGGAAATCACTGATTCACAGCCAATACTGCTACAACAAGATGAAGGCGCTAAGCCAGTTACACCACCTCATACGTCTGAGTTAGGTGGCGATAGTATGGACGTAACGTATGAGGAGGAGGATGATGAAGCACCTGATGTTGGTGCAGTTGTGGAGGTGTCTGAGGAAAGCGAAGCTGGGCAGGAGGATGATGATGACGATTGTACGGATGCCACGTATGTTCCCAATAGAGGAGATGACCAGGGGGACAGTTTAGAGGGGGAGCCAGAGAGGAGTAGGAGGAGGCGAGTCCATGAAAGAAGCAGAGGGAGCTCCTCCTCAGAAACAGCTGGGGGCAGTGTCCGGCACCATGTATCGCCAGCTATGGACAGCCAGCCAACATGCCCTTCAACGTCAGCTGCTGATGCTACCCTAGTGCCATCACCCCGCTCAGCAGTTTGGAAATTTTTTAACGTGTGTACCTCAGATCAGAGCAAATCCATCTGTTCTCTCTGCCTCTCTGCCTTCAAAAATTGAGCCGTGGAAAGGCCAACACTCACGTAGGGACAAGTGCCTTACGAAGGCACCTGGAGAAAAGGCACAAACAACAATGGGAAGAACACCTGAGGAAAAGCAGCACCCAAAAGACAAGCCACCCTCCTTCTCCTCTTCCTCCTTCAGGTGCATCATCTTCAGCCGCTTTCTCCCTTGCACCTTCCCTTGAACCTTCACAGCCAC
The DNA here is from genome assembly GCF_040937935.1 of Hyperolius riggenbachi. Classification (NCBI taxonomy): domain Eukaryota; kingdom Metazoa; phylum Chordata; class Amphibia; order Anura; family Hyperoliidae; genus Hyperolius; species Hyperolius riggenbachi. The sequence goes on from NC_090649.1 coordinate 64,826,664, forward strand.
CCTCCTGCACACTGCCTCTGCCCTTGAGCGGTTCCTGCTCCTCTACCCACAGCAGTAGACAGGTGTCCGTGAAGGAAGTCTTTGAGTGGAAGATGCCAATTTCTGCCAGTCACCCTCTTGCCCGATGGCAAGCAAGGAGTACGTGGCTGCGCAGCGGACCAACTTGTGACACCTCCACGGCTTGCAGGCAGGCCTCCTGCCACCTCCTCTCCTCCTCCTGCTACATCATCTTCGCTGTCATCCTCCTCCTCCTCCTTGGCTGAGTGGCAGTTCAACTCTATTGGTGCTGCCATCTCCTCCTCTCCAGCTACACAGCCCCATCTCCCCAGAGCCTACACTGCATGCCAGGTACGATGGTGTCACGCCATTTTAGACATGTCTTGCCTCAAAGCTGAGAGTCACACTGGACCAGCTCTCCTGGCTGCTCTTAAAAAAGAGGTGGAGCAATGGCTGACCCCGCACCAGCTGGAGATTGGCATTGTGGTGTGACAATGGCAGCAATCTCCTTTCTGCTCTGAATTTGGGAAAGCTGACCCATGTACCCTGCATGGCACATGTGCTGAATCTGGTCGTGCAAAGATTTGTGTCAAAGTACCCGGGCTTAGAGGACATCCTGAAGCAGGCCAGGAAGTTGTGTGGGCATTTCAGGCAGTCTTACACGGCCATGGCACGCTTTGCAGACATTCAGTGGAGAAACAACTTGGCGGTGAGACGCCTGATTTTCAATAGCCCGACTCGCTGGAATTCCACCCTGCTCATGTTCTCTCGCCTGCTAGACCAGGAGAAAGCCGTCACCTAGTACCTGTACAATTATAGTGGAAGGACACAATCTGGGAAGATAGGGATGGTGTGGCCCAACAACTGGACACTGATGTGAAATGCATGCAGGATCATGCAGCCATTTGAGGAGGTGACCAACCTGGTGAGTCGCGCTGAAGGCACCATCAGCGACTTGATCCCCTACACTTACTTCCTGGAGCGTGCCATGTGTAGAGTGGTGGATAAAGCTGTGGAGGAGCATGAAGAAGAACAGTTACGGCAGGAGGAGTCGTGGGAGCAATTCTCATCCAAACCAGATGTTCCCTCAACACCTGCGGCAGCACAGAGGGGGGAGGAGGAGGAAGAAGAGGAGTCGTGTGGGGAAGGAGAGGAGTCAGACTCGGATGAGGAAGGTGTTTCTGTGGAGGAGGAAGAAGTGGAGGCAAAAGAACAGCTGCAGCAGCCGTCACAGGGGGCTTGTGCTGCTCCACGTTCGCGTGGTATTGTTCGTGGCTGGGGGGAGGAAGAGGACTTGCATGACGTCACTCAGGAAGAGCAAGAGAAGATGGAGAGTACGTCTGGATCCAACTTTGTGCAGAGGGTCTCTTTCATGTGGTCCAGCCTATTGAGGGACCTCCGTATCAAAAAAATCAAGGGGAATGACCTGTACTGGGTGGCCACGCTACTAGACCCTCGGTACATGCACAAAGTTGCAGACCTGTTACCAACTCAACAGAAGGTGGAAAGGATGCAGCACTTGCAGAACAAGCTGGCAATGATGCTTTACAGTGTGTTTAAGGGTGATGTGACAGCACAACACAATAAAGGTACCACTGGCAGTAATCCTCCTTCTCCAAAGTCCACACAGGCAAGGACAGGACGCTCCAGTGATCTCAGGGTGATGTCGGACATGCGGACATTCTTTAGTCCAACGCCTCACCGTAGCCCTTCCGGATCCACCCTCCACCAACGTCTTGACTGGCAGGTAGCCTAGTACCTGGCCGTAACTTTGGATGTAGACACTGCGAGCAGCGACGATGAACCCTTGAACTACTGGGTACGCAGGCTTGACCTGTGGCCAGAGCTGTCCCAATTTTCCATCCAACTTCTCTCTTGCCCTGCCGCAAGCATCCTGTTAGAAAGGACCTTCAGTGCAGCTAGAGGCATTGTCACTGAGAAGAGAAGTCGCTCAAGTCACAAAAGTGTTCAGTACCTCACCTTTATCAAAATGAATGAGGCATGGATCCCGGAGGGCTACTGCCCGACCAAAGACTAAGTCAGTCCCCACACACAGCATCTCTTCCTGCAGGCCGCTTGCCTTCTCCGCCACCACCAACAGGGTCCAGGACTCTAGGCGGATTCCTGAATTTTTAAGGCCGCTGCTAGCAGCAGCCGCTATACTAATTTTTCTAGTGTGTGTACATGCCTAATTTTTCTGGCAGCACTGTGGGCGGCTGCAACAAAAAAACAAAAGGCATGTACATGTGACCATCCCCCTTCGTGATCATTACCTTGCCGCGGTGAAGGGGCTTGCGTATCACAATGAAGCAATGACCGCCGGCTATATGAGTGTCTCGGGTGGGGGTGGCACACCAAAGATAATAAGGTCGTTGCTTCATTGTAGTCAGACCAAATTTGATCAGCTGTACAGTCACTGTTTTTCTATCATTGAGCTACCACAGCCCGGCGACCATATGGGCTAGAAAACCGCCACGGCCTGCACTCTGGCCATGTTGTGCACCAGTCCAGCTCGGCCGTCACTATGCAAACAGCTGTTTGCGGTGCGTTACACAGTGAGTTTGGTGTGTCAGTGTGAAGCAGTACTCTAATTACACTCCCTGATTGATGTATACACATGCAAGATGTTTGTAAGCACTTTAGGCGTGCAATTTAGCATTCAATGTGATTTCGGCCCTTAAAACGCTGCTTTGCGTTAAATCCAGATTTTTCCCCGGGACTTTTGGCATCCCGGTGTTAGACCCCTTGGAACATCTTTTCCATCACTTTTGTGGCTAGCATAATTTTCCCCAGTTTTCAAAGTTCGCCTCCGCATTGAAGTCTATTGCGGTTCGTGAAAGTTTGCGCGAACCGAACCTTCCGCGGAAGTTTGCGAACAGGGTTCGCAAACCGAAAATCGGAGGTTCACAACATCTCTAATGTAGTGTTGGTGGTGGTATAGTGGTGAAGAGAGCTGCCTACCAAGCACTAGACCTGGGTTCAATTCCCAGCCAAGGTATGTAAGCTTGCTTTTGAAATCCTACAATTCCCTGGAAGACGAGGGAGCCAAGGAAGACTAGGGGTGGATGGAGGGAAGGAAGGGAGTCTATCGAGTAGAAATTCTTCTTATTAGGCAGAAATCATTTCGGTTGGGAAAAAAAATTAAATTCCGCCATAGTGATATAGCAATTCCGTTCCGTCACAACTGAACGGAATCATCAAATTCCGGCCGGAATCACAGAATTTTTAATTCCGCGGAATCCAGCAACCATCCCTAATTACAGATATTTTACTGAAACTATACCTAACCATACTCTCACCTAGAACCCTCCCTGTACCTATGCCTAGCCCCTAGACCCCCTTGGTGGTGCCTAACCCTAAAAACTCCACGGTGTTGCCTCACCCTAAAACCCCCCTGGTGGTACTGAGCATAGTAATACAATTGTAGATATTACAGATTTTTTACTGCAGCTATACCTAACCGTACTCTCAAACACAACCCTGCTTGTACCTATCCCTAATCCCTACACCCCCCAGGTGGTGCCTAACCTTAAAACCCCCCTGGTGGTGCCTAACCCGAACCCCCCCTGGTGGTGCCTGTCAAGGTTTCAAAAACTGGGTGGAGTCAAAAACAGATTTCCCTGGAAAAAATGTAAAGTGCAGCCCTTCTTCACTGCTAATGGCAGGGTTCTCAAACTTTGCACAGTTGGTTAGTGGATGACTGGGATTAATATTCAGACAAGTGAGTAGAGCCTAAATAAGCCAATCAAAATTCACCTGTTGTTTTTCAAGGGAAATATTAAAATTGCTGCCATTCTTGCACTGTTAATGGCTCAAGCCTCAAACCTGGTGCAGTTGGTCATTGGGTCACTGGGGTTCAAATTCAGAAAAGGAGGCAGAGCCACAAACAGCCAATCAGATGTGTTTAATTTCACTAGGGAAATACAAATTTGTGATGCCAAGGACCACGAAAGCTCACAAACTTGATCATTGAATGACTATGTGTCCAGGTTACAAACAGTGGGCAGAGCCAAAAACAAATTTCACTGGGAAAATATAAACTGCAGGCCTTCTTACACTGTTAATGGCATGGTTCTCAAACTTTGCCCAGCTGGTCACTAGGTGACTGAGATTAATATTCAGGGAAGAGGGTGGAGCCTATAATAGCCAATTAAAATTCACCCGTTGATTTTCAAGGAGAATATTTAAATTGCTGCTATTTTTACACTGTTAATAGCAGATGCCTCAGACCTGCTACAGTTGGGTTCAAATGCTGGAGAGGGGCGGAGGCACAAACAGCCAATCTGATTTGTTTCATTTCTATGGGAATATACACATTATTGATGCCAAAGACCCCAAAGCTCACAAACTTGGTCATTGAGTGTTTGTGTGTTAGGGTTAGAAAAAGTGGGCGGAGCCAACACCAGCCAAATACATACTCAGGCAACGCTGGGTCATCAGCTAGTATAGTCAGACTTTTCCCCTGTATAGCCAGTGTATATGTGAGAGAACGTGGAAAAGCCACCGCGTGTGCTGACAGCAAGGCGGCTAATTCCGCGTCCAGCGTGGCGGTTTGCACGCAGAGGCATGCGTCTGGTACTGGGAGTGAACGCGGAAAGCCGCCGCATGTACTGATAGCGGAGTGGCTGGTTCCGCATCCAGTGCGGCGGTTTGCGTGCAGCAGCATGCGGCTGGTGTGGCTGAGTCTGTTAGTTCACACAGATTCAGGAATACGCGCGCGCGCGCTAAGAGGCAGAACTTTTATGACGGCCAAGGGGGGATCAGCTGACCAGCCTGGTCAGCTGACCTCAGAGCAAGTGGCTATTGGTCTATCACTTAGGGGTGGCGCCAGAGAGCGCTGCTCTATATATAGTTACGGCTGGACAGTCACAAGTTGTCTGCCGTTGCGAACACTACGTGGAAGCACTCAGACCTTAGTCAGATCCAACAGTGTGTTTGAACCAGGAGGACCTGGGAATTCACACTGAGCCAGATTACTATTGTATTATTATTGTGTTATACTTCAGACTAGTTCCAGGGTGTAGAGACCACGGACCTCACACCCAAGATTAGGGAACTTGTGTTATCATTCTGTTATACTTCAGACTAGTTCCAGGGTGTAGAGACCACGGACCTCACACCCAAGACTAGGCATTGTTTGATATCTGTTATGACTTATTGCTTTCCTGACTATCCCTCCGCTTGCTGATTCGGTACCACGCATATCTGATTATCTGTTGCCAACCCTGCCTGTCTTGGATACCGAATCAGCCTTCTGTCTTTGTACTTTATTTGTCCGTGTGTTGCCGACCCGGCTTGCCCGACCTCGAGAGCTATCTCTCCCCTTTAGGAGATCTCCAGATCAGTTAGTGACATCCACCTTCAGGTGTCACTCTCTGGCCCTTCCTACTTTCAGCCTGAGACTCTACCCCTTGGAAGATCTCAGGCTGCTGGAGGGTTCTTGTGCTTCTCTAAGGAGCAGTATTGTCCATACTGCCAAGGACCACCTGCTCATCAGGTGGATTACTCAAAGTAAATACTGTTGCACCAAACACTCACATTATATACAGGTGTCCAGAGGTTAGTACTATATCTGTATTATTAGTGATTCTGCAGATCATCAATAATCAGGTATATATCTGTATTCTTGGTGATACTGCAGATCACCAATAATCAGATTCTCTCTGTGTGCTGACACCGATCGTTACAGTATATAGACAGAACTACCATATAACCAGTGTATATAGTCAGACCCCCCTGTATAGCCAGTGTATATATAGTAAGAGGAAGTAAACAGAGGTCACTTCCTGTATAGGACAGCGCTGTTACTGGATACATTACCGTAGCTGCTTTCGCCGCAAGTCTCCGCTGATGTGTGTACTTCTATGCCAGCATAAACTGCAGGGGGATCCAGACTTTAAGGTGGAGGCCAGGAGCGGGAGCAAATTAGGTAAAGTCGGCAGCTGAGTGAGCGGGCGAGCATGGGGGGGGGACTCTGTCACTAGGTCTTATTTTCGGGGATGTCTTATATTTCAAGCATGCTTAATATATAAGATAGGCCTTATTTTAGGGGGATGTCCTATTTTAAGGGAAAGATGGTATATTTGGTAACGTAAAATACTTCTGTGAGAAAGCGCGGAGGAGCCGCCGCCATGAGCCAGCGGCGGGCGGCTCCTTCCGCACTCAGCAATTACTCGCACGGAGAGGCAGCCGCCTCCTCGCATCATGAGGCGGCTGCCTCCGTGCATCAGCCTGCAGAACGCGGCGAAAACGCCGCGTTGGATGCGGTGGGTAGCCGGCAGGTCCCCGCTGCGGAGACACCACAGAGCGGGGCTGCCGTGGCTGGGACTCGTAGTCCCCCAGGGTTCAGAGTGACGCGCGCGCGCGCACTCAGACAGGACTTAGTACACTCAAGAGGGAGTCAGCTGACCAGGCAGGTCAGCTGACTCTAGCTCCACTCCCCATTGGTCCAGCAATCAGGGAGGTGCTGGGGGACACCTTTTAGTATATATACTGCTGGCTGTTCATTCATTCCTCGTCTGGCGTTGCGTTCACATACGTGGGAGCACCCAGATCCGTTAGTCAGATCCGTTAGTGTGCCGGGACCAGCTGGAGCTGTAATCCTACACTAAGCTAGATTCTGTTGATAGCTTAAAGTACTAGTTTGATTGTGATTATCTGTTATGACCTTTGCCTGCCTCGACTATCCTCCTGAACTCTGACCTTGTACCTCGTTATATCTGATACTCCGTTGCTGAACCCAGCCTGTACTTTGACTCCGCCTCTGCCTCTTGATTTTGTACCCCGATATTTCTGATTCCTGTTGCCGAACCCTGCCTGTACCTAGACTCCGCCTCTGCCTACTGAATCTGTACCTTATCTGTCCGTGTGTTTACGACCTGGCTGGTCCGACCTCGAGAACCGACCTCACGATTGGAGGCGGTTCCTCGTCCTGTTAGTGACACTTGCGCCTGAGTGTCACTTTCGGACTTTCCTTCCCACTGTCAGTCTGACTCCTCCCGTCTTGGAGAGCTCAGACCTGTGGAAGGAATCTGTGCAGTTCTCCTTGCTGCACTGAGGCTTGTCCTCTATATTACTGTTGCACCAATCACACACTCTACTCAGGTGACCAGAGGTTAGTTAGTATATTGGATTATCGGTGATACTGCAGATCACATATAATCTGGTATACGTCTGTATTTCCCGTGATACTGCAGATCACCGGTAATCAGACCTCTCTGTGCTTCACCGAGCGTTACAGAACGCCAGACCACAAAACAGATGGAATCACGCGCTGATCCTCTGACTGTGCTTGCCACTTCGGTGGATAACATTCATTAAGCACTGGGCCAGCACAAAGCCTTAATCGATGCCTTATCAGGCTCTGTGAAAACCCTTCAGACGTCAGTTGATTCAGTACGTTCCCCTCCTAGTGATGACATACGCATGCCTGTGCCTGATAAGTTTTCCGGCCACAAGTCTGACTTCCGGAATTTCAGGAGTAGAGTGTTGTCGTATTTTGAATTGAGACCCCGATCCTCGGGGACTGAGACTCAACGGGTCATCTTTATTAAAACCTTGTTGACTGGGGACTCCCAGTCCTGGGCATATAACCTGCCTCCTACCGATACCGCTCTGACCTCGGTAGAAGAGTTCTTTAAGGCCATGGCCATAATCTACGACGACCCTAACCTTGCTGCGACCTCAGAGCGGAAGCTCAAACTTTTGCGGCAAGGCAGAGGTTTGGTCGAGGATTATGCGGCGGAGTTCCGTAGGTGGTCAGTCACCTCTAGATTTGATAACTTCGCCCTAATGGATTATTTTCTGTCTGGGTTGACGGAGGAGGTCTCTAATTTAATGTTGACGGTACCAGAGCCCAAGACAGTTGATGAGGCCATATCATCGGCCATTCGTGTAGATCGCAGGCTACGCCATCAGAGGCAGGCTAGGGGAAGTCACCGTGTCAGGGTGACTTCGTACGCGGCACCGGTTGCTGCATCCTCTGTAACAGCACCTCCGCCTGTCTCATCCTTTCCGGCCTTGCCTCCACCAGAGCCGATGCAAATTGGTCGATCAAAACTGACCCAGGTGGAGCGAAGGCGGAGGATGATGGAACAACTGTGCCTATACTGTGCAGAGGCAGGGCATAGGGTGCGAAACTGCCCCAACAGGGCGGGAAATGGGTCTGCCTAGGAGTAGTGGGGGGTGACACCCTAGGCACACAAACCTCACCCCTTAAAGAGAAAAAATTACTTCTCCCTTGTACGGTCACATGGGATGATAAATCTGTTGCCACTGAAGCCTTCATTGATTCCGGCTCAGCGGCTAACTTTATGAACTTTGAGTTTGCTCAGGAGTTGGGTCTACCACTCACTCCCGTGAGACCCCCCATTCAGGTCACGGCAGTCGACGATTCCCCTTTGCAGCGGAATTGTCCCCTGTCACAGACTCCGGTTGTGAGACTCACCATAGGGGTTTTGCACGGGGAGCAGTTACAGTTTTATGTTTTACACATGTCCACCTCCACTATTATCCTAGGCATGCCTTGGTTGCAGGTTCATTCCCCACAAATAGACTGGGCCACAGGACAGTTGACAGCATGGTCACCTCACTGTTTCCAGCAGTGTTTGGGGAGACTGACGTTGGGTTTAACTAAGGTACAGGTGGAAAGTGTACCAGAACAATACGCAGATTATGCCAATGTGTTTTGTCCCAAGGCCGCGGATAAGTTGCCCCCGCATCGTCCATTCGACTGTCCCATTGACCTTCGTTCCGGTTGTGTGCCTCCTCGAGGCCATTTATATAACTTGTCTGGCCCCGAGAAACTTGCCATGCAGGAATACATTCGCGAGAACTTGGCAAAGGGCTTCATTAGGCCGTCCCGGTCGCCCGCGGGGGCAGGCTTCTTTTTTGTTAAAAAGAAAGATGGGGGGTTACGGCCTTGCATCGATTATCGAGGCCTCAATAAAATCACTGTGAAGAATTGCTACCCGTTACCACTTATAGACGATTTGTTCACACAGGTCACTGAGGCTAGCATATTTTCAAAACTGGATTTACGGGGGGCTTACAACCTGGTGCGTATAAGGAAGGGCGATGAATGGAAGACGGCTTTCAATACCCCTGATGGGCACTACGAGTATAGGGTGATGCCCTTCGGGTTGTGTAATGCCCCGGCTGTCTTCCAGGAACTCATCAATGAGGTTTTTCGGGAGGTATTGGGAAAGTTCGTTTTAGTCTATCTAGACGACATTCTCATTTTTTCTAACAACCTCTCGGAACACAGAACCCATGTCAGGATGGTGTTAGACAAACTGAGGCAGAATCTCTTATACGCCAAACTCGAAAAATGTATTTTTGAGGTCACGTCGGTTGCCTTTCTGGGGTATATAATCTCCACCTCAGGGTTGTCTATGGACCCTGCCAAGGTCTCCGCGGTCCTGGAGTGGCCGCAGCCGGTGGGGTTAAAATCATTGCAACGGTTCTTGGGGTTTGCGAACTATTATAGAAGGTTTATAAAGGGGTATTCCACAGTAGTCGCCCCTCTCACTAGCCTTACTAAAAAAGGGGGAGACACCACTCATTGGCCTCCCGAGGCAGTACAGGCTTTTTCTAAGTTAAAGGGGTTGTTCTGTTCAGCACCCATACTCAGACACGTTGACACCTCTGTTCCATTTATTGTTGAGCTAGACGCCTCAGAGATCGGGGTGGGGGCTGTGCTGTCCCAGCGTTCTGGTCTCCAGGGTAGACTACACCCGTGTGCCTATTTTTCCCGAAGGTTCTCTCCGGCAGAGAGAAACTATGACATAGGCAACAGGGAACTCCTAGCCATCAAGTTGGCCTTCGAAGAGTGGCGTCATTGGCTAGAGGGAGCTGAGCACACTATCACAGTTTATCCCGACCACAAAAACCTAGAATACATCGAGGGGGCTAAAAGGTTAAGCCCAAGGCAGGCTCGATGGTCACTATTCTTCTCGAGATTTACATTTTTGATCACGTATACGCCAGGGAGTAAGAATACCAAGGCAGACGCACTTTCTAGGTGTTTTGAGCCAGAGACAGCACAGCCCCCTGTTCCGGAAACCATTGTCCCACGAAGTGTGGTGTTAGCCGCCACCGAGATTTGGGAGGACTGGAAAGAGACTTTGAGTCCTTTTCAGCAGGATATCCCAGAGGGGAAACCAGACGGGGTATTATTTGTTCCGTTACCATTCCGTCTCCAGATCTTGGAGATGGTTCACTCCCATAAGAACGCGGGACATGCAGGAGCATCTAGGACGCAGGATCTCGTGGCCAGATGTGCATGGTGGCCCTCGCTAGCCGCTGACTGTAAAGAGTTTGTCAGGGAATGTGCGGTGTGCGCAAAAAACAAGCCCTCCCGGCTGGCATCTGTAGGTACTTTGCAGCCTTTACCCACCCCGAGCGAACCATGGACCCATTTGTCCATGGATTTCGTGGGAGAGCTTCCCAGATCTGAAGGCATGTCAGTTATTTGGGTGGTGGTCGACCGTTTTAGTAAGATGGCCCACTTCGTGCCTCTGAAAGGACTCCCCTCGGCCCAGGAACTGGCCGATTTATTTATCATCCATGTCTTCAGGCTGCATGGCATTCCAGAGGACATAGTATCTGATCGGGGAGTTCAGTTTATTTCGAAATTTTGGAGGGCATTTTGTCACCAAATGGGCATGAAATTGTCATTTTCCTCAGGGTACCACCCACAGACAAATGGCCAGACGGAGAGGGTCAACCAGTCGTTAGAACAATTTTTGAGATGCTACGTTGCTGAGGCACAGAGTGATTGGGTTAAATATTTACCTTATGCAGAATTTGCCCACAATAACTTAAAGAGTTCGTCCTCAGGTTTCTGCCCATTTCAGATTGTGTCTGGTAAACTGCCTAAATTCTCCCCACTGCCAGTTGCGGCCACTCCGTTCCCAGCCTTGGAGACGTGGCTAAGATCATTTAAGGACATGTGGTGGATCATCAAGAATAATCTTGTAAAAGCATTTCAGAGTCAGAAAAGTCAGGCTGACAAGAGACGCTCGTTAGAGTGGAAATTCCAACCAGGAGATTTGGTTTGGGTGTCAACCCGTCACCTGACCCTGAAACAACCCTCTGACAAACTTGGTCCCAGGTTCGTGGGTCCATTCCCGGTTACTAGGAAGATCAACAATGTCACATATGCCATTGATCTTCCCACCAGCATGCGTGGAGTGAGGTCTTTCCACGTGTCGCTTCTCAAACCCGCAGTCCAGGTGGGTCCCACTCCTCCTCCTCCTGTCTTAGTCGATGCCCAGCCCGAGTATGAGGTGGAAAAGATCATAGATTCACGTACGGTGCAGAACTCGGTGCAGTATCTCGTACATTGGAAGGGGTACGGCATTGAGGAGAGGCAATGGGTGCCTGGGAACCGCATGCATGCGGACGAGTTGGTGAGAGAGTTTCATGCTGCACATCCAGAGAAACCTGGAAGGAGCTGTCCGGAGTCCACTCCTCGGGGGGGGGGGGTACTGTGAGAAAGCGCGGAGGAGCCGCCGCCATGAGCCAGCGGCGGGCGGCTCCTTCCGCACTCAGCAATTACTCGCATGGAGAGGCAGCCGCCTCCTCGCATCATGAGGCGGCTGCCTCCGTGCATCAGCCTGCAGAACGCGGCGAAACCGCCGCGTTGGATGCGGTGGGTAGCCGGCAGGTCCCCGCTGCGGAGACACCACAGAGCGGGGCTGCCGTGGCTGGGACTCGTAGTCCCCCAGGGTTCAGAGTGACGCGCGCGCGCGCACTCAGACAGGACTTAGTACACTCAAGAGGGAGTCAGCTGACCAGGCAGGTCAGCTGACTCTAGCTCCACTCCCCATTGGTCCAGCAATCAGGGAGGTGCTGGGGGACACCTTTTAGTATATATACTGCTGGCTGTTCATTCATTCCTCGTCTGGCGTTGCGTTCACATACGTGGGAGCACCCAGATCCGTTAGTCAGATCCGTTAGTGTGCCGGGACCAGCTGGAGCTGTAATCCTACACTAAGCTAGATTCTGTTGATAGCTTAAAGTACTAGTTTGATTGTGATTATCTGTTATGACCTTTGCCTGCCTCGACTATCCTCCTGAACTCTGACCTTGTACCTCGTTATATCTGATACTCCGTTGCTGAACCCAGCCTGTACTTTGACTCCGCCTCTGCCTCTTGATTTTGTACCCCGATATTTCTGATTCCTGTTGCCGAACCCTGCCTGTACCTAGACTCCGCCTCTGCCTACTGAATCTGTACCTTATCTGTCCGTGTGTTTACGACCTGGCTGGTCCGACCTCGAGAACCGACCTCACGATTGGAGGCGGTTCCTCGTCCTGTTAGTGACACTTGCGCCTGAGTGTCACTTTCGGACTTTCCTTCCCACTGTCAGTCTGACTCCTCCCGTCTTGGAGAGCTCAGACCTGTGGAAGGAATCTGTGCAGTTCTCCTTGCTGCACTGAGGCTTGTCCTCTATATTACTGTTGCACCAATCACACACTCTACTCAGGTGACCAGAGGTTAGTTAGTATATTGGATTATCGGTGATACTGCAGATCACATATAATCTGGTATACGTCTGTATTTCCCGTGATACTGCAGATCACTGGTAATCAGACCTCTCTGTGCTTCACCGAGCGTTACTCTCTCTCTCAGGCTATCAACCTCCCCACCCATACGAAAGGGCACACCCTGGATCTTATATTTCATTCCGGACTTTTAATATCACACATGGATATAAACCCAGTGGTATGGTCAGACCACCACACCATCCACTTCTCTCTGACAGCACCAGCGATAAAACACAGAGGGAAAGAACTCATAAAATACCGTTCACTGAAAGATGTCTCACCCCAGCACGTTCAGAATATCCTCAACTTCGACGCATTAACCAATCATTGCGCAGACCCAGACTCCATGGTCCTGATTTACAACCATGCAGTGTCATCTGCCTATGACGCCCTCGCTCCAGTTCGCATCAAACGATCTACACCACTTCACCATGCACGGTGGTTTGACAGCTCACTAAAGGACCTAAAGAAAGAAGTGCGCAGACTAGAAAGGAAGTGGCGAAAATCTCAGAATTCAAAAGATAAACACACCCTTGTCTCTCACCGGGAAAGCTACCAAAATGCGATCACCAAGAAAAAATCCTCCTACCTATCACAGGAGATCGCAAAGGCCGCCAACAGACCAGCCCAACTATTCCACACAGTTGATAGACTATGTAATCCATCCTGTCTAAAACCCACTATAACTCCCTCAAAGGAGCTATGTGAGAAATTTGCCTGCTACTTTGCTGACAAAGTATCTTCTATTCGGTCTCTCATTCAGTCCACAGCACCCAAGACTCATGCAACTAATGGAAATAGCTGCAAAAACAACCTAACACCCTGGACTGATTTCAAAAGTATTAGTGAGGAAGAGATCTCAGACACCCTCTGTCGTCTCCACCAGACAACCTGCGACCTGGACCCTGGACCAACTAAACATATGCTGAAATGCCCTGACCTGCTTGGTCCAGCATTTCACAAAATAGTAAATTGCTCTCTGCAAGCAGGGAGGTTTCCTACCTCTCTAAAAGAAGGAATCATCAAGCCCCTTCTCAAAAAACCTTCCATGGATCCAGATGCTATGAGCAGCTACAGACCTGTCTCCAACCTCCCCTTCTTAGGTAAAGTTATTGAAAAGGCTGTCTATCTGCAACTTGAAACCAGGCTGTCAGTAAACAACATCCTGGACCCTCTACAATCTGGCTTTAAGAAACACCACAGCTGTGAAACAGCCCTCATCCAAGTCTGCAACGATCTGCTCATGGCAAGGGACAGAGGGGAATGCTCCATCCTAATCCTGTTGGATCTCTCAGCTGCTTTTGATACAGTTGACCATGAAATCCTGCTTAACAGACTGCAGGAGTACTGTGGCATCAGTGGATCAGTCCTCCAGTGGTTCAGATCATTCCTGACTGACAGAACACAGAGAGTATCCCTAGGACCTATAATGTCCAAACCTGCACCTCTACAATTCGGAGTGCCACAAGGATCAATCCTATCCCCTCTGCTGTTTGCAATCTACATGTTGCCACTCGGTACACTTATCCAACGACATGGCCTGACGTACCACTGCTACGCCGATGACACACAGCTATACCTGTCCTTCAAACCTGGTGGAACAGACCCTACCCCAAAAATAAACTCTTGCTTAGCTGAGCTTCAGGCATGGATGAATGATAACTGGTTGAAACTGAATGCTGACAAAACTGAGGTCCTGTTTGTCCAAAGCCAGTGCTCGCCATCAAAACAGCTCTATCCTAAAGCAACACCAATCAGGATTGGGAATTCAGACATAAACAGCTCCAACCTTGTGCGCAGCCTTGGCGTACTAATCGATGGGGAATTGAGTTTCAGAAACCAAATTTCATCTGTAGTTAAATCTTCCTTCTTTCATCTGAAGAACATTGCAAAGATTAAACATCTGATTCCCCCAGAGGATCTTCAAACCCTAGTCCACGCCTTCATCACATCACGGCTGGACTACTGCAATGCCCTTTATGCTGGCCTCCCCAAAAAAGACTTGCGTCGCCTGCAATTAGTGCAGAATGCTGCTGCCAGATTGCTAACAAACCAGCCTCGCCACTGTCACATTACACCGATCCTTCGCTCACTGCACTGGCTACCAGTAGAATGGAGAATACTCTTCAAGATTGGACTGCTGACATTCAAATCCCTGCACAATCTGGGCCCTGGATACATGAAGGACTTGCTGAAGCTGCACCACACCTCTCACAACCTCAGATCAGCAAGTTCTATAAACTTGGTCACTCCCAGAGTGCACCTCAAAAAATCTGGAGACAGAGCCTTCTGTCATGCTGCCCCTACTCTTTGGAACTCCCTACCACACCCAGTAAAGACAGCACCATCCCTGGAGCTATTCAAATCCAGACTGAAAAGCCACCTGTTTAGCCTGGCATTTCCAGATTTATAAAATTCTTCCCCTGTACCACGATGGTCGGAGCCATGCTTATGCGCTTTGAGTCCCACGGGAGAAAAGCGCTTTACAAATGTTATTTGTTGTTGTTGTTGTTGTTGTTACAACTTCACTACAAATAACATGATGAATAGAAAAAGTGTGTGCATGAAAAAAGGGCCCAGCTTATTAACGAATTTGGCGCCAGGTATTAACGAAATTTGATAACGAGAACCATAGTTCTCAAGCTTTATTAATGATATTTACTGTTGCAAAAAAACAATAATGAATAAATATTAACATTAGGGGCTTGATTCACAAAGCGGTGCTAACCTACTTAGCACGTCTAAAGTCTTTAGACGCGCTAACCAGGGTGCTAAGTAGGTTAGCACCGGATTTCTCAATCAGATCGTGCGCTAACTTTGCGCGCGTAAAGTTTTACGCGCGCAAAGTTTTACGCGCGCTAAGTCCCATAGGCTTTAATGGGCACTTCGCACGGTGCGCCCTGTGCTCTGTGCAGTACGCGCGTAAAGTTTTACGCGCATAAAGTTTTGCGCGCGTAAAGTTTTATGCGCGAAAAGCTTGTTTAGACGTGCTAAGGGGGTTTTCACAGGCGTGCTAACAGTTAGCACCGCTTTGTGAATCAAGCCCTAAATGTCCTAGCGTTTTTCTTCAATACTGCTTAAAGGGACACTTAAGTCATTCCTAAAAAAATTAGATTTACTCACCTGGGGCTTCCAGCAGCCACCTGCAGCTGTCCGGTGCCCACGCAGTCTCCATCAGATCCTTCCGGCCCCGCCGGCAGCCACTTCCGGTTTTGGCGACAGGAGCTGACAGGCAGGGAACGCGAGTGATTCTTCGTGTTCCCGGCCACAATAGCGCCATCTATGCTGCTATATGATATATACTCTATGCTATAGCAGCATAGAAGGCGCTATTGTGGCCGTTCCTGTCGCCGAAACCGAAAGTGGCTGCCAGCGGGGACAGGAGGCTCAGAGGGAGTCTACGTGCGCACAATACAGCTGCAGGGGGCTGCTGGAAGCCCCAGATGAGTAAAACTCATTTTTTGGGATGACTTAAGTGTCCCTTTAAACCAACCTTACCCTCACACAGAACCCTCCCCTGGTGGTGCCTAAAACTAACCCCTCCCCTAGTGGTGCCTAACACTAACCACCCCCCCAGTGGTGCCTAACCCTAACTCCCCCCGTGGTGCCTAACCCTAACTCCCCCAGTGGTGCCTAACCCTAACCACCCTCCTGGTGGTGCCTAACCCTAACCACCACCCCTGGTGTTGCCTAAAACTAACTGCCGCCTAGGTGGTGCCTCACTCTAACCACTCCCCCTGGTGGTGTCTAACCCTAACCACTCCCTCTGCAGAAACACCATTTTACATATATTAATTATAATACCATTGAAAACATAAAATCTGTACTTATTAATGAAATAATATGACAAAAACAATAACGTTGTATACTTCTAAAATGATAACTAACTCAAAAACTATAATGTTCTAATGTTATTAACAAAATTTTTCGCTGCTCCCTTTTTTCTGTTTTTTGCCCCGTATTAACGATAATTGCATTAAAGTCTATGGCGGCGCCCTTTTCGTCCACCCTCAGCCGGCGCCCTTTTTTCTTGCTGCCGAAAAAGTTATATATCTGTAATAGAATAAATAGCCTTACAATCGCGTACGCATTAAAAATGTTATGAATAGAAAAAGTTATATATTTGTAATAGAATAAATAGCCTTACAATCACATATGCATTAAAAATCTTATAATAATGTTAATATTAAAAGCGATATATTAGTAAGATAATAAAATCTAAAGACTATAATTTACGCATTATAATTTTGAAAACGAGCTTAATACAAAAAGCGATATATTTGTAATACAATAAGCTTGAAAACTAAAATGTACGCATTATACTTCTGAACACAAATTGTAAAACGGTAAAATAAGTGAAAACGAAAATGTACTCATTAATCTTCTGAAAACAAATTTTAAAAATGATAAAATAAGTTAAACTGAAAGTCAAAACAAATTTGTAAATGATATTTGCCACAAACCTTATTCTGTAAACGAACAAAAAGTTTAGATTTCATTGTCCCGGTAGCCGCTATTTATTGGGCGCCCCAATTTCTTCTCTGGCGCCCAATAGCCAATATTTTGCATTGCAGCCTATGGTGCGCCCTTTTTGTCCATTAACCATATGTGCTCTTTTTTCCTGTTTCCGAGCCCGGAACGCGTGGGGGGGATCCACAATCTGAGCTATACAGACCGCATGGTCTAGGGGTCTCTGGAAGAGAGGGGTTGCAAAGCCTCCCCCTGTCCCCCCAGAGCCCTTGTCCAATCCTTTCCTTTGTCCAACCCATTTAAAATTTACCGCATCAAATGTCATATTTTTGCCTTTAAAAAACAAGTTTGCTTTACATTTTTAAAGACAATTTTCTCAAAAATTACCATTTCTTAAAAAACAAAATTCCATTCTCTCCACTGTTCTCCTTAACTTACTCAACACATATAGTGATTCTAGCATGTATAAGGGCTTTGCTGAATTTGTAAGATTGAATCATCTGTTTGTCGGGTTCACCCAAGCCAAACGCAAACAGTCATATTCAGGTCGAATATAGCAACACGAATCTGGACACCAACAATACTCATTTGTGCTGTTTTGCCGCTCCCTAAAATCGTTTTCCAATTTTTGGTTTGATTAAAAAAAAAAGGGCTTGCACACATGACGTCAAGTGCACATTCTTCAAGAGCTGTGCATAAGACAAGAGCACTGAGCAAGCCCAGTGTGTCCTGTGGGGAGTTTGGCAGGGGCAGGAGAGAGGGTGGACATGGGCGGCAAAGAGGAGGAGCCATCAGAGGAACTGTCTAGTGTTGAGATCCATGTGGGTTGGGTCTGGGGGTGGAGTCACGCAATGGTGACAGCCTGCATGGGGTACAAGTAGGGCCGGATTTGTGCTTTTTACCACCCAAGGCTACTGTCACCAGCCGCCCCACTTTAGTAATAGGTAGCAAGATGGGGTACAGTTAAAAATGTCACAGAGTGAATAATGGCGCATCGTTCCGCCGATCATAAAACGCTATTTACTGTTTTAATGTAGATACATTAAAATGGTAAATAACGTTTTCTAAAACATTTATTGGCAGAACGGTGCTCCATTTGCAGGGGGGCTAGTGAGGCAGCGGGGTCGGGGGAAGATGCAGCGGGCAGGACAGGCAGCGGGTGGAGGGTGTAGGATTAGGCGGACAATGTGTGCAGAGGGATACATTACCTAGTCCCAGCCGGCGATCGCTCCTTCACTTCTTCTGTTAGTTTGCTGGAGTCCTCATCCAGCCAATCACCATGCGGCTTCGGTTTCCGCATGCTGATTGGCTGGATGAGGACTCCTGCAAACTAACAGAAGAAGTGAAGGAGCGATCGCCGGCTGGGACTAGGTAATGTATCCCTCTGCACACATCCTCCGCCTAATCCTACTCCCTCCACCCCGCTGCCAGTCCTGCCCGCTGCATCTCCCCCCGACCCCCGCTCTCTAAATTAGTTCAAGATATAAAACGATAAATATCGTTTTATGTTCATTACTGCTGCGTCTTTTTTATACCCTTGGCGCTGTGCGCCATTTTTGCCTGTTCCAGGCGAGATGACCCCTCCCCCCTTCTCTGCAGAATAGCTAGCCAGATTACTCCTCCCCCACTTCCCTCTAGTATGGGTAGCTTGATGACCACCAGATGACTCCCTTAATCCCTCCTTTTCCCACCCCCTTTCAGTATAGGTAGCCAGCTCACCTTCACACCACAGCAGCCATCAGTGTCACTCATTTCTCCTCTCATCTCCAGTACAGAAGCTTCCTCTTCCTTTCTGTCTCCAATGCTGCCCAAGTCCATAGTCACCCACCACAATGCAAACCTGCACAGAGAGCAAGGTGGCTGCTGCACAGGCGGCTAGCAGCAGGGTACTGTGGTCAGGCGCTCGTCTGATCTCCCTGCATTGCTGCATTTGCAAGCTTGCAAATGCTGCACCAGTTTAGCCTGCTGCTTTGGTGCCCTTGCTCCTGTGGTGCGCTAGGCCATGGCCTGTCCAATTACTATTTATCTTTATTTTAATGAAAAGAAAAGTTCAATAAACATTGCCCAGAAAAAAAATAATGGTCGGGGGAAGAGGGGTTCTAAACAGTTTTCCCTGACAAAACTGCTTAAAATACATTTCTGCACCACGTTTGGATGCAGCAGCTTTACATTCCATTGAGCAGTTGATTGCTGTGACACTCCCAATGGCCAGGGCTCAGCTTGGTTAATTCCTATACAGCCAATGCTGGTGGAATGACAATTTCAAAGTATCACTGCGCTCCTATGGAGAAATAAAAGATTGCCAGGGGGTCGCAGTAATGGAAAGGTCACTTCACCTTCAAAACAGTCTATAGAAAAAGTCATCATACTCCACTGCAGACCAGATAGAAGTGTACCCTGTAAAATAATTAAATGTAATTATTTTACAGGGTACACTTCTGTCTGGTTTGCACTAGTGGAGTATGATGTGCAGGGATTTTTTCTATAGAATGCCAGTGTAATGACAGCTTGTGCTGCCTGAATGCTGCTCAGCACACACAAGCAAAACGTCATCACATGCTGGAGCCTTGGTCATCACATCCTCAGCTGTTGACAAATGACTGCGCATGCCTGATTTTCTGCTGCTGCACAGTATTTGTCAACCTCAGTGCCTGCCTCCGCCTCCCGCCAATGTCAATGGGACATCCGCCCACTGACGGCCCCGAAATCCTCTGCCCCGCTAGTTATTTAACCATGCAATTCTTGTCCCTTGAAAAGTCCAGTGAATGAGAACGCCATGGGGGCAGAGCCTAGTGGTGGCAAGTCTGTTTTTTTGTTCATCAGAATCAGAATTCATATTTTTCAAATATAAGAAGAATGTTAAAGAAATATATAATTTATTCTGCAAGCAGGAGGACGGCAGCGAGGGGCAGAGCCTAGTACCTGGGCTGTGGAGCAGCACAAAAATACACGCTGCTGTGCGTAAATATACGCTGCATCGTAAATATAGTCAATGGGAGATGATGTGCATGTGTGAGTCCTGTACTTGTTTCATGGCTTTCATGCACTTCAGTGAATCACCCTCCTCAAGAGAAAGCAAAGGAAGGAATGTGAGAGAAGCTAATTATTACAGTTGAGGTTAGCAAATGTTGTAGTTCATTTACTATCACTATATGCAGAGATGAGCAATATATTTGTCATTTACATGTATCAGACAAACTATGCCCCTATCATAAAATGGGCTTAAAATCAGACATAGAAGTATACTGCATTATTGATCAGAGACATTCTGAGACAGAAACTTGCCTTCACTTTGCATCCAGTCCTTGTTTTTTCTTATGGATCAGAGCAATTTTAGAAATTTTGGCTATGTCCCTATTTAATCATTAATAACTTTATCCCTGCTTATGGCACCTAAATGAAATATATATATATTTTTTTTATTTTATTTTTTTCAAGCCAAGGCTTTCATTGTATGGCCCTCAAACAATTTTGTTTTCTATGCATTTTAAATAACGGCTATTTCTACCGTTTATCACAAAACTTAGATTATGATACCGTCACAATTTATGGTGAGGATATTTTATTCTGAAATAATACAACAGTGTGTATTTTTCACTATGAAGTAAGAAAATAAAAACATTTTAATGGTAAAATTAAATCTTATTGGCTCAGAGAACATATATTCCCTTTCACCAATTAGTGTTGTAGCAGATAGTGCCGGATGTGTACACAGGAGTAATGCCCAATCGTGCACAGCTGTGTTTCAGCTACAAGACGTATATCTACGTCCGTGTGGCTTAGATAAAGTCACAGAGGATGTAGGTATACTGTAATGTTGGATAAAGTGATATACTGTAGTGGTGGTCAAAAGGTATCTGCAATTATTCAGGCCCCTCTGCTCATGGAGCGAGCTCTGAGGTGTCCCACATTGCATCACTGCTGAATATGCAAATCATCCCTTTCATTTCCATTAAAGCTAATTACGCCTCCAGAACAGCTAGAATGCAATGTGGGGTGCAGCGGCAGTCTTATCACTGCGGTTGTCTTTGCACACTATACTGTTTATCTGGGTAGCGGGCATTGTTTACTTTCGGCACTGGCACCTATCTCCTTTATTTCACAGCACTTCTATTCTCCTGGTGTATGGCACTTTTCCTATTGGTATTTTCTTTATTTCTTTTTTCTGGCATGGGCACTTTATTGTGTGTATTCAGACATATTTAGAGTTGGTGCAGATATTTATTGCACTGACACTTTGCCCTGCCCCTTACCAATCAAGTGTTCTATTGCATATGATAATTGGTCAGTAATTGAGCGGTTTATCAACTATATATCAGACCTAATTTCATAGCTCCCAACTCTCCCTTTTTTGGAGGGACAGTACCTCTTTGGGAGCCCTGTCTCTCTGTCCATCTTTCCTCCTCATTTGTCCCTCTTTCAGGACTTTGTCCCTCTTTCTATCTTTCTATGTAAATATATATATTTCTATACTAAAACATGTGTTTGATTGACTATAAACTTTATTCCCATGTTTTAAATTGATATATTATTAATTTTATAATGTTAATATGAAGGAAAGTGAACCAGATTCATACTAAAAAGATACGAGCAAGCATAACTAACATCAAAGTTATCTTAATCACCTTCATAGGTATTGATAATTAGGGGAGTAGGTCATCGACCTCAAAAATTGATACTCAAACAAAAAGCAAAGAACCACCTCCCTTATAATCTGATACCAAGCTAAAGGCAATCACTTAAATACAGCTCAGGACACCAGGATCCATGAAAAAATCTTTATTTATGACCAGCTTAAAAATAAAAACAATTAAAAACAAGCAGCCAGGCCTGGTACACAAGTCCCTAAATAACAAGGTAACAATAGAGTAGAGTGAAAAAGTTATATAAATATATTTCTTCTGGTTATTACTGTGACAATTGTATAGCAGTGTCCCAATCTTATAAAAAATATGTAATACTAAGGACTTCTGCTTCACAGATCAATATCCCAGAAGGAGTACATAATAACATATAAATACTATTGTCATACCACTACCTGCTAAAAATAAGGTCACCTTATTTTTAGCAGGTAGTGGTATGACAATAGTATTTATATGTTATTATGTACTCCTTCTGGGATATTGATCTGTGAAGCAGAAGTCCTTAGTATTACATATTTTTTATAAGATTGGGACACTGCTATACAATTGTCACAGTAATAACCAGAAGAAATATATTTATATAACTTTTTCACTCTACTCTATTGTTACCTTGTTATTTAGGGACTTGTGTACCAGGCCTGGCTGCTTGTTTTTAATTGTTTTTATTTTTAAGCTGGTCATAAATAAAGATTTTTATATGGATCCTGGTGTCCTGAGCTGTATTTAAGTGATTGCCTTTAGCTTGGTATCAGATTATAAGGGAGGGGGTTCTTTGCTTTTTGTTTGAGAAGGAAAGTGAACCAGGATAGAAAGGACCAGCGTGGTTTAAATGATAAAACAACATATTTTTCTTATGAAATCTTTATGGTGTGCGTGACTAGGGGTGTGACAGGGGCATGATCAGGGGTGTGGCTTAAGGGTCCCTCTTTCTCAGCTTAAAAAGTTGGGAGGTTCCCCTATAATATTGGTTTTAAATGGTTTTTGTAATGATCTGCTCTGCTGTCTGCCCAGGCAGACAGCTTTTTGACCATCTTTTAGGTCTGAGTGCTGCAGGTCTCTGGAAAAGAGACCTGTCTTCACTCTGCAAGTTTCAGAGTTGCTCTGCTGGTGAGGAATTTGCATCCACTTGTCATGCAAATTGCTTAGCTGCTTCCTTTGATGGCTTGCAGTATAAATACCATTTGCTCCCAGAATTCCCTGCTGGTCATGATGGTTTGTTCCTGCTAACTTGCCTGGAGTCTCAGCCCTCTTCTCATTGTTGGCTATTATTGCTAGCTTAGAGTAGTTCCCTTTGGGAGTGCTCCTTGCATTTCTGTTTAGTGCAGTCAGGTTATGTATATTTGTACTGCCTATTCTGTCTTATCTTGTCCTTGTGATTGCACTGTCGCCAGCGGTTGGCGGTAGTGAATTGTTCTGTCTTTCCGTTGCGATTGTTCTGTCGCCAGCGGTGGCTGACACAAAAACGCTCTGTCTGTTTGGATCGCACTCGCCCTAGCGTTAGAGGCGGTGGATCTCTCTGTATTCAGTCTTGGAGTTTAACCTCAGCTGCGGTTGCTGCTGGTTACTCCTTCTGTCTGTCTTGTTGTGCGGATCGCACTCGCTCTTGCGGAAGAGCAGT
The DNA here is from genome assembly GCF_040937935.1 of Hyperolius riggenbachi. Classification (NCBI taxonomy): domain Eukaryota; kingdom Metazoa; phylum Chordata; class Amphibia; order Anura; family Hyperoliidae; genus Hyperolius; species Hyperolius riggenbachi. The sequence goes on from NC_090649.1 coordinate 64,849,944, forward strand.
GGATTCTTTCAGTCCTGTTCCTGTGTACGGAATGCACTCGCTCTTGCGGAAGAACAGTAGATCCTATCTGACTTGTTACTGTTGTCTGTTTGTCCGGAGCAAAACACTTGCTGTTGCCTGAGGTAAGGCAACCGATTAGAAAGCGTTTCTGTTATTTGTTTGTTTGTGTTTCTCGGTTCATGTGTTAGTTAGGGTTGGCGTGTTTTGTCTCTGTTGTGCTTCTCGTGTGGAGACCGCGCCATTAACGTGTTTTGTTGCTGTTGTGCTTCTCGTGCGGCGACCGCGTTTAGATAGAGTGTTTGTTATTTCCTTTGGCGTTCTGATCATTATTGTTTGCTGTGTCTTGCTGTTGTGTGTTCACCGTCTCCAGGTGGCGACTAGATTGGTGGACATACATACATTCTGTCTCTTTGCTCACTCTCTCTCACTAGGGGTTATCCTGCCTTGTATTGCTTCCCCTCGTACAATTCCTACCTGGCATCTGTGGCAGTGCAGAGGGTTTATTCCTCTGCACTCTACAGCTCCATCTGCCAGTGGGAATTCCCCTCTACAGGTGCATTGCACCAAAGCTGGGTTCTATTATTCAGACGCTTGTGGAGGATTCCGCAGTGTCGGCGCACCTCTGGTGCACTGACCACGGAGATAATTCCACATTCGTTACAGTATGACCAGCCAAACCGAAATTCCCAGTGTAGAGGGAATTTCCAATTTGTACGATTTTGTCGATTATGGTGCTTATACCTTTAAGAGGTTTACAAAACTAGACTCTGAAACCAAGGAGGAGTTCCTGTCTGAATGTGTAAGATTCTTTCTGAATCCTACCTTTCAAATTACTGATCCGTGCACATGGGCTCTCCAATCGGCGTGTGTTCTATTGCAGGAGGATCTGTTTTCGTGGGCTTATGAAGTTTTGAAAAATCATTCCTGGAATGATAATCCTTATCAGTTTCTTACATTGATTTTTCCCCATTGGTTTAAACTGCCTTGTTTGCCATCTGTTCTTGATGAGTGTGTACCTGCTAATCAGTCAGCTGTTCTATCCCTTCCATGCAAAACCATTCAGTGTAACAATCAGTTTAATGTCCCTGTATCTAAAGCAACTGAATGTGAAATCTCTGAGTGTGTGAACGTTGACCTTGTGCAATCTGAGATTCCCTTGTCTAAGGATATTAGATTTTCTTTTCCCAGCAATTGTTTGAGGAGATCCATTTTTGATCGGGCTATGGGAAAAGTTCCTAGACAATGCAATCTGCATAAGGTCTTTAATTGTCCACTGCCTTATGAACCTATACATGTTCCTGTTACTGCTTTGGTTACTAAGCATATGCAGGAGGAATGCCTTGACAGCTCCTTTTCATTTAAACAGCAGTTATTCAAAGCTGCTAAAAAGGGAAAGTCTAAAAGACGCAAATATCTGAGTGAAACACTTCCTATGGATGTTGACAATGGAATTGTTCAGCCTGTGTCTAGAAAAGCTTCCCAGCTGAAAAATCCGTTGCCCATAGCAACTACAAATAAGGAAATTATTTCTGTAAAGTCTGAAATGTGGAACACACTTGAATGTGATAAATCCAGAGAGACTTCTCAGTCTCAGGTTTTTCTGCCCCAAGCCAAAGCATATGTGGATCCGGTGATAGGCAGAATTATTCAGTATATTAAAGGAGTAGGAAAATCTATGCATGTTCCTGATCCCAACCTGTATGAGTGTTACCTAGATACAGGGTTGTTTGAGCCTCCATTTGCTCCGTGGTAGATTGGGGCTTTGATTGAGGAGTTCGAGATTGATTGGAAGGCATTTTGCGATTTTTGCATCGCAGAAAGCGAAGAGATTATTAATGCTTGTGTTAATTCTGTATACACTTTGATTGATTCTGATGAGTGTGACAAGTGTTTTGAGGATCCAGTGATTTGTGTGTGGCAGACAATTTTGGATGAATTGCACACACACCAACCAATTGACTCCAATAAAGAGACATCATCATTGAACGATTGTTCCTGCCTTTCTGGGGTAAAGCAAGTGAGTTCAGACACTGTGCAATCTGACATGAATGAGGGTGCTACTGTTGTTGACACCAGTGTGAATTCTAAAAGAGTCTTTCCCATGGCAACTGCTTGTGTGGAGTTTGAATCTGTGCGATTTAATGCCTGTTTCTCAAGTGTTCCTGCAGATTGTGATCGGCATGAATGTGTCAGTTTTGTCAACGATAAGTGGGATTCCTTGTCATTTAAAAACAGATCTTTTTCTCCCAGTAATTCTTTATGATCTTCCATCTATGATCCTGCTATGGGGAGACTTCCTAAACTATGCAACCTCAAGAGTAATGTTAATGTGACTAATAAAGTTCCTCATGTTGTTGTCGCAACTTCTTCTGCAAATAAATTTATGTCTTGCTCTGTTCACACCTGTAAAGGCACGTTGCCAGATGACAGTTGTTCCAGTGTCTCTGTCCTGAACACTTTGCAGTATGGTCCACAGATTGCGGAGGCTGACGCTTTGGAAGCGTCAGTTTCACAACCTAAAGTGATTTTGGATTCACAAATTTTGCGTTTTGACTCCTTGGATTCGATATTGTTAGCCGAGTCTAAGGGTGAGACAGCGCTTTGGTTTTGCGAATCTGATACTGAGGGATCTTTGCTCTGTCCAGAGAATGTTTCTGTGAGCCTACCCTGTACCATGAATTAAACTATGATGTCCACTCGCACTGACATTTGTGAGTCCCTTTCTTGCTCTGAAGAAAGTACTGACTTTCTACCCTGTACTCTGGATGAGTCAATGTTTCCTTGCATAAAATCTCCTGCAGGGAGCCCAGAGGCTCATCTAGGTATTACAACTAGTCACATCTGTTTTTCTGCCATTTCAGAATTGCAGTCTGGTTTGACTGCTATGAAGAATTCTGCCTGCAGTGAAACTAGACTCAGGGAGTCAGTGTTGGTTTCACTAGATATTCCTGTGCATCCTGTTCTTGAGGGTGAAATTCAGTCCCAGCGTATGGTAAAACCATCCCTGGGACATCTGCCCTGTCCGCAGAAGGTATTTGATGTTCGGCCCTGTAACATGGATAGTTCAGAATCCTTGATTGCTTTGTCAGAAAACTTGGGAAATGATGCTCCTGGAGTTTTGTTTGATGTTCTGGAGGTCTCCAAGTTCCTCCCAAAGGGTGCAGAACTTTTAGGAGATGCCTCCTGCCCCGCAGGACCATCTGAGGTATTGCCCACTACAGTAGGCATTGCTGCTATACTGACTACTTTTCAGCTCTTGTGGAGCTTCAGTCATGCGTAGTCAATGATGAGTTCTGGTTGGATTCAATTACAGTCACAGAGACTTCTAAGTCTTAGTCCAAGTTTTCTTTTGAAAGACCAGTACTTGTGACCACTACTTGTGATGATTCTCTGCCCGGTCCTGGGTTTGGTCTTGTCATGACGGACTCTGAGGTTGGCAGTTCCTCGACGTGTCCTGAGGTTTCTCTTGTGCTAGTGTACCCCGATGCGCTCTGTGAGCCAGAATGCCCAAGTGAGTCTCGGTTACCAGCATGCTCAGATGCTTCCTCGGTGGAGATGGAGACATGTTCTGATATTGCCTGCCTGCCTGCATGCCCAGAAGTGGTCCCTGAAAGCCCTGATCTTGATGGTTGTCCTGGGAATCCTGAATCCGGAATTGTCATAGGTTCCATAGGGGTTCTTGATAGTTCTCCATGTGAGTCTGGTGAGCGTTCTGGCCTCTTGGGATCTCTGCGGAGCTTCAAAGTGTTCTGGGAGATTCTGGGAGAAATATTTCTTGGTACCCTGGATGGGATCAACAGTGGCTTCTCTGTGGAAAGGGGCACTTCGAATAGGTATTGTGGCAGGTTTGGTATTTTTGGACGGTCCCTGGAAGGTGGTGGGTATTGCTCGGAGAGTGTCGATGGGTTATTCTCTGGCATTCACAGTTCTGATGGGTGTTACGCTGAGGCTTGTAGTACTGATGGGCATGTTTCGGTGGCTTCTGCTTCCGACGAGTTCGGTTTCGGGAGGATTGACTCTGGAATTGGGCCTTGTCGGGCTGCCCCGACCTTCATGAATGTTCAGTCAGACTGTTTTGCTGGAAATATCAGTTTTGAGGGACGTCTGGAAGCCGTCCCTAGGGGGGGGGGGTACTGTAATGATCTGCTCTGCTGCACAGGCAGACAGCTTTTTGACCATTTTTTAGGTCTGAGTGCTGCAGGTCTCTGGAAAAGAGACCTGTCTTCACTCTGCAAGTTTCAGAGCTGCTGTTCTGGTGAGGAATTTGCATCCACTTGTCATGCAAATTGCTTAGCTGCTTCATTTGATGGCTTGCAGTATAAATACCATTTGCTCCCAGAATTCCCTGCTGGTCATGATGGTTTGTTCCTGACCACAGAGATAATTCCACATTTGTTACAGTTTTAATTGTTACCTCAAATTTGTCATTAAATAAAGTTCCTTTTTGATACTGTGATATGGGTGTGGTGGTGCGATGTTATGGGATCTTCTGTTATTTTGTTCTATACTATTACCCAATAATGTGGTCTTCATATAGCCACTTATGTATTAACCTTTCAAAAAAAACTGTAATTAAAAAAAAATTGAAGATAAAATATTAGCTCCTAGGAGAAAACTCAGGAGAATAAGTGAATTGCATGTGGCCCATAGTCTTTGACCACCTGACAGACAATTTTTAATATATCCTGTCAAGGTTTGCTGAATGAGTTGCAACCTCCCCGGCCCGCTGGGAAGCCTCAGGAATCACTGGAGTTGACTTGCTAGATACTATTTTGCTTTCCTAAAGCAGGCCTTTAGTGTCTAAATGTCTAATTCTTCTATAAAACAGCGCACTCCAGAGGCCATTCAGTATTTCTATGATGACAATTTGACTGCCCTGGTGGGCAACTTGTTCGGTGCTGGAATGGAGACAACATCCACCACTCTACGATGGGCCCTTCTGCTCATGGCGAAATATCCGGATATACAAAGTAAGAGATGTTCCTCAACAACAACTGACTTCATATAATGACCTAGTGATAATAATCGTAATAATAATAATAATAACTTGTGATGAGCAAATTAACTCTACTCAGGAGGCAAAATTTGGATTACCAAAATCAAACATTCTACCAGCTAAAGACAGCCATTATAAAAAAAAAATAGTGAAACTGAAGATACTGTAAATGCATATAAGATGTACATTTCTACAGAGTAAAATGCACCATAAATGTCTTATGTAGCTGTCACAGTAGGTAGTAATAAACTGGCAGATCTGTCAGATTTTGGGCAACTCCATCTCCTCATGGGGGAATTTCTGTATTACCCTTTATTCTTTGCAAAAGCACCCTCTTAAAAGGATCTCTATAAAGTTGTCAGCCAGCTACCCTATTCACTTGCACACTAGTTTGGCAGTTGGATTGAGCAACTACAGTTCGGAAAGTGTTTTTTTTATTAATGAAGAAATACCTTAGAATCCATGATGAGGAGATGGATTAGTCCAAAAGCTGTTGGATCTGTCAGATTGTCACTACTTACTATAAGTGACAGCAACATAGAAAGGCTTCAAGGCTTTGGAAATCTTTTTGTAGCCTAAGCCTGCTTTAAATTTCTCAATAACTTTATCCCTGACCTGTCTGGTGTGTTGTTTGGACTTCATGGTGTTATTGCTCCCAATATTCTTTTAGACAACCTCTGAGGTCGTCACAGAGCAGCTGTATTTGTACTGACATTAGATTACACACAGGTGCTCTCTATTTAGTCATTAGCACTCATCAGGTAATGTCTACGGGCAACTGACTGCACTCAGACCTAAGGCGGCAGATTTCCAAAAAATAGCACCCCAGATCATCACAGAACCCTGCCATGTTTTACGGTTGGGAGAAGGCAGTCTGGATGAAATGCTACTTTCGGCTGTCTCCAAACGTACACTCAGCCGGAGATCGGAAATAAGGTAAACAATGATTTGTCAGAGAAAATCACATTTTTCCCCTGCTCGAGGGACCAATTCTGGTGGTTTCTATGCCACTCTAAACGATTTGAAACATTTGTCTTTGAGAGGAGAGGTTTACTAATTGCTGTTCTTCGGTAGAATCCAGATTTTTGCAGCTTCCAAAGAACAGTTTTTGTGGTAACTGAGTTCTGTAGGTGTTAATTCAGCTCTGCAGTGATTTTAGCAGCCGTGGTCTTGCGAGATTTTCTAACAGTTCAATTTAGAGTCCGACGGTCTCTATCAGACAACTTCTTCTTTTGACCACAACTGTGCTTTGCTGAGGACGTTTTTCCTTCTCTTTACTTTTGAGAAAGTACCTCTTGAAATCCCAAGGATTCGGGCAGTTTATGTTACAGTAGCGCCTGCCATACAAGCACCAACAATTTGACCTCTTTGAAAGTCTGAGAGATCTGCCATTATTATAAATTATGACCAACTTTTGTTTAAATATCTGTAAAAAAACAATTATTTTAATTAAACATATCAAATAACAAAAATAATAAACAAAAAAATTAACATATGTTACGTTTTGATTGCTTAAAATAAATCAAAGATTATGATGCCAAAATTTTAGGTGTTTCCATTATTCTGTCCAACCCCTGTAAATGGTTTGTCATGGTGTCATGTTGGTCTTGCACTTTGTTGGACATGTGCCTTACCAAAGATCAACTGACCCCTTACCAAACCCCAAGTGATCAAGTGATGTTTAGTCATGCAGGATATTAAAATAACCTCTATTTCTAAACAGAGAAAGTACAAGATGAAATTGAGAGAGTCATTGGAACAGCTGAACCAAGACTGGAGCACAGGAAACAAATGCCGTACACTGACGCTGTCATCCATGAGATCATGAGGTTTGGTGACACCACTCCTACAACTCTTCCGCATGCAACTTCTAAAGATGTCACCTTCAGGGGATATTTTATTCCAAAAGTGAGTGACCAATGTTAATGTATAGGAATACCAGCATCAGTGGCGGCTCCAGGAATTTTTTTTTAGGGTGTGCTATGCAGGTGCTGGACCAATTTCCGGGGCAGCTGATGACTGCAAAAAATGGGTGTGGTTCAAACCGGCGGAAAATGGGCGTGGTCATGCCCGGATGAGGGCGGGGCTAGCTGTAATTTAAAGTGAACCCGGGGTGAGAGTGATATGGAGGCTACCCTATTTATTTCCTTTTAAACAATTTTAGTTGCCTGGCAGCCCTGCTGATCCATTTGGCTGTAGTAGTGAACTGAATTACACCAGAAACAAGCATGCAGATAATCTTGTCAGTTCTGACAATATTATCAGAAAACCCTGACCTGCTGCATGCTTGTTCAGGGTCTATGGTTGAAAGAATTAGAGGCAGAGGACCAACACGGCAGCCAGGCAGCTGGTATTACTTAAAAGGAGATAAATATGGCAGCCTCAATATTATTCTCACCTCGGATTCCCTTTAAAAGTCAAAGACAGAGGGCCCAAGTTTTGGTGACCCTTTCCCCAGAAAATTCACATAATTGTGCAGGCTTTCTCAAAAAAAGACATGTAATGTGAGCAGATTTGAACAAAAAACACGTTCAATAACCCCAATTAGCAGATATGGCCCCAATATGCACAATCATTAGCAGATATGGCCCCAATATGCACAATCGGTAGCAGATATGGCCCCAATATGCACAATCGGTAGCAGATATGACCCCAATATGCACAATCGGTAGCAGAAATGACCCCAATATGCACAATCGGTAGCAGATATAACCCCAATATGCACAATCGGTAGCAGAAATGACCCCAATATGCACAATCAATAGCAGATATGACCCCAATATGCACAATCGTTAGCAGATATGACCCCAATATGCACAATCGTTAGCAGATATGACCACAATATGCACAATCCTTCCTCAGCAGTTCTGACCACAATCAGCAGTACCACCTGAAAAAGAAAAGAAAAACTCATTTACTCACCTACAGCCAGAAGACCTTCTTTCCTGACCTCCTGTCCCGACCTCCCTGCCTGCTGCTCCGAGCTGCCAATGTGAACTGACTCGACGTCTCTCAGACGCCTGAAGTCAGTTCACGCCAGGGGGTGCATTGGGGGTGCTTGGACAATTCTAGGGGGTGCTTGAGCACCCCCTTGCACCCCGCTGGCGCCGACCCTGACCAGCATTAATTTACCAACATAAATGTCTTTCTTAAAGTGTACAAGAGGTGGTCCGGCGGGGGGGGGGGGGGGGGGGGAGGGGGGGGGGGTCAGAAGCAGAGAGAAAATGAATACTGTATATGATTTTTTGCCTATTTATGGAATACCGTATCTGGGATACTTATGAGAATTGTATCATTGGGCTTGTAGTGTCTGAACCTTTTGATACCAGTCTTAAGGGGCAAGGGGTACGCTACAACCAAGTTATTAAACTTCTCAGGAACTGGACCCTTTACCCTAATCAAGTCTGATGTCATAGGAATTGTCATAATCTAAGGAATATGAATCTGTTATCCACCTAAATATGACATTTATCATTTATGAGTTACAATGCTGTACAATTTAAACTCAAAATTCCCCTAGGAGGAGGTGGGCTGTCATTGGTGGGTAGTTCAGAGTGGGCAGGTGTTGCCACACCCCCAATCCAGCTTCATCAAAAGCACATTGCCAGCAGGCAGACTTCAGTCCTCCAAATCCCATCCTCATGAGAGCATGCTGCTGCTAGCCAGAGGACCATGTCGTTAGCTGCTATCTTGTCTGAACTTTGCTCCTGAACTAAAACAAAGGAACTTTACGAGTTTTCCCAGAAAGGACATATTTCCACGAACTTAAGTATTTTCTTCCTTTTCATTTTTTTTACTACGCTACTAATGTCTTTATAATTGTTGATTTTAATGATTTTCTAATCATTAATTATTATATATTAATTAATACATTATATATTTAATTAATTAATTAATAATTAAATATTAATTATTAATATTGCATTTTTAATAAACGATGCTAACATCATTTATTTGTTTCGGCTACACCTATTATTCAGCAACACAAAACTGAACCCTGGCTTCTGAAGAGTCACTACTATTGTTGATAGCTAGATAAAATAGAGTGTGTTTAACCGTTTTCTATTTGCTGGTTTAGAGTCAGACAGTCAGTGGGTTCCTCTGTCCCATGGTAACAGAGGTGGTGGTGGCAGTTATACCCTGAAATAGTGTGTAAGTTGTATTACCATAACTCACAAGCTCCCTTCTAGTCCGTCTGCTGCCAAGATCCCAGCGGTTTCTGTGCACCCATTGTGACCACAGATTGCATGGTCTGTGTGCTGAAACCAATTGGAAGGCATTGTGTGGTCCGGCCACTAGGGGGCTTGTGACAGTCCCCTGAGGATAAAACTTGCAGCCAGGTATTTAACTTTTTTTCCCCATTCTCGCCTCGGAAGTCTTTTAAAGAGAGCCTGACGTGGGCTCAAAAAAGGGGAAAAAAGTAGGCTACCTGGTTCGCAGGGCTGAGCGGATCAGGTAGGCACAAAAACCGCTGCTCCCCGCCGCACCCGTGACCCACTTTCACTTTCGTGACCTCTGGGTCACAACGCTGCACTGAGAGACTGTGTGTCTTTCATAGCATGCAGGGAGGCGGGGGAGCAGCAGGAGGCACGGCCAGGGAGTGAGAGCTGCCCAATGGCAGCTCAGGAATCCCTGCAGGAATGCCCATGGCAGGAACGCCCATGGCAGTCATTTTGAACAGGGTGTGTTTACCTCTGAGTTAGCGACAAATCTTGTTGCTAAACTTAGGGGGCTATAGCGCAGTGGGGGGGGGGGGGGGTCAGAGAGCAGCTGTTGGGGGACACAGAGCCATGTCATTAGGCAGAGAACTTGCCTCTGTGTCCCATCTGCCCCCCAAAGATCCACCTTGGGTTCTCTTTATTACAGAGTCACAAGATACAAACATCTCATCATTTGGCTTAGTGTCTGGCATCTCCTACCGCATGTAGCGTGATTATAAGTGACATGAGGAGAGTGAGCTGCCAGCACTAGAGAGAGCAGGAGACAGACTGGATGGTCACATGAGCACAGAGCTGATCTCTGGTGGGGAGGTGAGAGCACAGCTTCTGCTTTGCTATACTCTGCGTTTACACACTGGGCTGGAGGAGTGCAGGACGGGGACAGATAGTGGCACAAGGGGACATAAAGTGGCATAAAGAGACAGAAGGATTTTCTCTCCCAACAGTACCTTGAGTGTTTAGAGAGTGCAGAAAAAAAAATTATTTTTGTTTAATTTACATTTTCACCGGAAAAGTTGGGAGTTGTCTTATATGCCCAGTAGTCTTATACGCTGAATTTTTTTTTTTTTAAATGATATACAGTGTATATATACATATACATATATATCCTCTATAACAAAACCCCTGTGTCCCTGCGTGTGCTGTCTCTGTGTAGCTGGTCCGTGCTTTTTGCTACTGCGCACCCAGCCTCTCACAGAGACAGGAGGATGGGGACGGGGCCAGGGAGCTGAGCGGGCAGCAAGTGTGCAGCGGGTGTGCGCGCATCGGGTGCTCTCGCACGTGTGCGGTGGTGCGGGTGTGCGCGCGCCGGTTGCACGCGTGTGCAGTAACATGCAGTGGGCGGCGGCGAGAAACAGACCCTAGAGCCCGTATTTAAACGGGCTTGGGTCTACTAATATATATATATATATATATATATATATATATATATATATATATATACAGTATATGCCTGTTGCACCCATCAATGTAACTGAAAAATGTTAAATGACCACACCAACAAAGTAGCTACACCCACTGCAAGCCTAACAGTGCACTGCTGGCTCTGCTCCCGCCAACCACCACCCATACAAAATGTTGGGTGTCCAGATTTTTTGGGGCATGTTATGTAACCTCAAAAGAGTAATTTACTAATAATGTTGAGAACAGGGGTGTAACAATAGACCCTGCAAGAGATGCAGCCGTAGGGTGGCCCAGAAGCTGCAGAGGGCCATGTGGGCGGAGACGCTTCTTTTCCCTGTCCTGAGAGTTTGACAAAGGGCAGAGAGAAAAAAAAACTTGCTGCTCTCTACACAATTGTTCTCATGACTGCATCTGCTCAGCCACTAATAATGAACAATATAACGTTTTGCTGGCAAAGATTTGTAGACAATCCCTATTCAGTGTGCAGCAGGCTCTTGTGTACAGTGCCCAGCCCGCAACCTCTCTAACCCTCCTCAAGTGCTCTGTACTGTAGTAATTCTGGAGAAGGCTGCAGAGCAAATTATGCTCCATCAGAGATGGACAGAGTGAGTGTAATAAGCTGAGGCTGGGAGCACACTCGTCTGTCGGATTTCTGTATGAGTTTTCTGCACACCATTTATGTCTGTATGTGAGAAAACATGAATGTTTTAGCGAGGAAGCTAATGTAGCTGTTAGCTGACTGTTTTTATCTGCACGGGGAAAACATTCAAATATGCACTAGCCAATTGAGTAACATTGTCTCTCAGCTTACCTATGCAGAAAGAGGGGGTGCTATCCAAAGTTTTGCAGAGGTGCTATCCAAAGTTTTGCAGGGTGGGCCCAGTGATTTCTAGATACACCACTGGTCGGGAGTGGATCCATGCACCTTTCTGAGAAGTGCGGACACCAGCACTGGCTGATGTCATCCCAGAAGTGAGTAGAAATGCCAGTTGGAGCACCTAGTTCCTCTTGTGATGCAGTTGAAAAGATAAGAGGGGCAATGCCTTGCTGTCCTTTACTTGCTAGACACTTTCTATAGGTAAGAGTTGCAACTAGGTTTTTACTCTGGAGGAGTGAAGGACAAGCGATCTCATAAATGTGAGTCCACTTATCCATTCAAACAATATATAAAGCAATGCAGTGATTTATGTATCTGTTCTCCCGCAGGGCACCACGGTCCTAGGCAATCTCAGCTCTTCCCTGAGAGATGAAGCCTATTGGCAGAAACCCTACGAGTTTTACCCTGAACACTTTTTGGATGCTAAAGGCAATTTCAAGAAGAATGAGGCCCTCATCCCCTTTTCTATTGGTAATTCTTGACAGATTTTCTAACTATTTATTCCCCTTTGAAAGAAACTGGCAGGACTCCGTGATCGGGATGAGCAGGCAAATGTTTCAAGTTGGAGCTCGCTGTGAATTGGGTCGCTTTCACTCACCAAAATGTTTTTGCTGACTTGCCCCACATTTGACTTTAAAATTTGCCTTTTACATTTTCACTAATTTGCAGAAAGATTTCGGGGCAAATTACATTAAAGTAAATGCTCCCACTTTAGTGGTTAAAAGCAAAGCCATCATACATGTTATTATTATTATTATTATTATTATTATTATTATTATTACCTTACCCTCACCCCATTATTATCATCACCAAATTTTCTAGGTATGTTGGGAAAACCGTGCATTTCTTTTTCAAAAAGACCTTGACCGATATGCAATTACATTTTTCTCCTGAGTTTTCTCCTGGGTGATATTTTAAAATTTGTCAATAAAATGCATTTTAAGCCATCAGAAAGCAAGAAAAGGTTTAAAATAATTTTGATAGTCCTTTTTCATTTATTTTTGGGTACTTTTTTAGTTGAAAAGTGCTGGAAAGTTATTCTAATTTGAAGATGAAAAATTATCTCCTGGGAGAAAACTCAGGTGAAAAAGTGAATTGCATATGGCCCGATGGCCATATGCACATATGCACATACACATATTCTAAATTGAAGATGAAAAACGATTTGCTAGGAGAAAATTCAGGTGAAAAACTGAATTGCATATGGGCCGTTGTCTATTAAATGCCTTTTATACCACCAGCAAATGACAAAAAAATAATTTTACATAGTTACATAGTTATTTTGGTTGGAAAAAGACATACGTCCATCGAGTTCAACCAGTACAATTTTGACAGTACTTGTTGACTTTCTTTGTGCTCTGTTTTTAATTTCAAAATGCTTAAAAATGTATTTTAAAAAGAAGTTGAAAAATTATCTCCTAGGAGAAATCTCATGAGAAAAAAAGTGAATTACATATGGAACTTTGTAGTTTTTGTGAAAATGTATTTTAAGTTGCGATAGGGGAATTTTTTAAAGCCTGTTAAATGACAGATAATGTATCAGTCCTTTGATATTGAAGATGTATATATATATATATATATCCACAGGAACCGCTGTGAATCAGTGTTGCTTGCAAATTTTCACCAAAGTCATTTTCAACATTGAAAATACCATTTTTTGATTTTGAACATTTTCACCTAAAAAGCTTGTCTTTTTGACATTTATGTGAAAAATAATTAATTTACTAGGAAAAGCGGGTAACAAAGAAAAAAACAATATTTTAGTACACTTTTTTTACTGTAAAAATGCAATATTTTTACCGGCAAATTTTGTGAAAACGCAAAAAATTAAAAATTAGTGTAAAAAGTATATTGGCATTTTCGCTCAACATTGCTCTGAATTTCCTACTGGGGTTTCCGGGAAAACCTGCAACACTTTTTACGGGGATTGCAGTAAAAAAAAAAAAAAAAACAGTGATGTGGGGGCAGCAAAGCCTCCCGGTCTCCCACTACACCATGGACAAAGGTTGTATCTCCACCTTTGTACCTAGAGGAGGGTGGATTTAGGCCCTGGTAGGCATCTAGAGGGTGCCCCCATGAACCTCACTAGATGCCGCTCCACACCAGGTGAAATGAGTATAGGGTTCTGCTTATCCATTTCCACAAAGTGTTGAAAAAGAAATAAACCTTTAATGTGCTTAATTAACTAAAAATACTTCCCTTAACCCTCCTGGCGGTTAATTTTTTTTGCCACTTAGGCAAAAATCCTTTTTTTTAAAAAAAAAATTTTGTTTCATGTAAAGCTACCAGAGTGGTAGCTACATGAAACACCACTAGAGGTCGCATGTGTCCCTCTAGTGCGATCGTCGCCGGCATCAAAAGCAAACAGGGGAACGCGTATATAACGCGCTCCCCTGTTTGGCTTCTCCTGTCGCCATGGCGACGATCGGAATGACGTCATGGACGTCAGCCGACGTCCTGACGTCAGACGTCTCCGATCCAGCCCATAGCGCTGCCCGGAACTCATTGGTCCGGGCAGCGCAGGGCTCTGGCGGGGGGGGGGGCCTCTTGCGCCGCTGCGTGCGGGCGATCGCCGCAGAGCGGCGGCGATCGAGCTGTACGCGCGGCTAGCAAAGTGCTAGCTGCGCGTACAGCAGTTTGAAGTGCGCAAATCGCCCCACCAGGGGCTGAGATATCTTCCTGCGCGGCATAGCCCGAGCTCAGCTCGGGCTTACCGCCAGGAAGGTTAAATTATCCTATACAAACATCCTCAGAAATGTCCCACACTACTATCATCTGGACGCCGCACATATCCACACTTGCTATACAAAAGTATAGCAAAGCCGGAAAAGCATCTTTAAATATGCTGCTGGGGCTCCTCATTGGTTCTCTAACACACCAATGGGAATTCTTCCCAAGGAGAGTGACCAATGGGAATGCTTGCTGAGGAGGATTCCCACTGGTCTGTTAAAGCGGTATAAAACCCTGACATCATATTCAATAAAAACATGTTTTCCTATTTGGTTTTGTGCATACACTAATTTTACTCTGAGAGCTGACTTTGCATTTTATTTATAACTGCTTTATTTATCCTCTTACTTAATCAGAAAGCATCAGAAAGTATTTATGCGTGTCTCACTGTCTTTGTGAGACCCCGTGGTGTGAGAGAAGGCTTTGTTTACATTCCTGACTTGATACAATTAAACACTAGATAACATTATGTAAAGTTTCGGAAGCTTCTAAAGCCCGTGTTAACCCTTTGAATGCAATTCTAGTAAAAAAAATAAATGCTGGTTGTATATATAATATGCTGTAAATAATCTATTAGAGCAAAGTAGAAATGCTGGGTTTCATTCCGCTTTAAGGAACTAATGGGAAGCCCCAGTGACACATTTAAAGATGCTGTTCAGGCATTGCTATACTTTAGCAAGGAGAACGCCAGCGCATACCACTAAGGCTGCATCCGAAATGACCACCAGCTCAGTGTGCAGCACCTAAATAGATTTTCTGCCCACTTTGCATTCAATTCAGATGCAAATCATATGCAAATCTGCTACTACTTATTATGCAAACAGGAAACTCAGGAGGAGGGGCTGGGAGCAGCTAACCTGACAGTTACATAGTTACAAAGTTAAGAAAAGGTTGGGGGAAAGGCTGCACGTCCCTAAACACATGCTGCAATTGAATGGTTAATCGCACAGGCATACACCGCCTCTGCTAGACTGAAAAGTGCATGCCCTGCATCCAAGACAAATGCTAACTTTTATTAAACTAGGAGGAACTTTAGCTTCCAATATTTGGTATATATATAACTTTAGTATAGCGAGTGAGGGCAGTGTAAAAGGGAACCCCAGATGCCACCATGACACCACCCCCTCCCCCTTTCCCCAGACATACAACCACAGGCATGAGGATCGCAGCACAGTCTATGCATAAGTGGGGAAGGAGCCTTAAGAAGCAAAGAAGAAGAACATTTTATAAAAATATAATTATTATATAGTATTAATACTTTTTCTTTATATAAGTCAAATCATGAACTGCCCTTTAGTATGGTTGACATTTGTTATGTTCTTTGGGTATGCTCTTGACTCTGGAACTGACCAAAATCAAAAAGTCCAAATGGCTATCGGTCTTCACCAGAGCAACCCCACAAAGGATGATAGTCCACTACCTCTGGTGGCTCCAGAGATTGGCCCACCAAGCCTAGAGAAAAGAGTACCAGAATACTGATCTCAGTTAGAAGTTTTAGACTCTTGTCTGTTGTCAGACTAGCCTATTGGGGACTATGGAAAACCAAGCAAAGTCAGGAATCAAGTGTTGGGGCAGGCGGCTTTTAAGGCCTGTTTAACATTTGTTTTTTGCATTTCAGTGGGATGCTCCTGCAACATCGCAACCCAACAAAACTCTTCTATATGATCCAGTGGCAGAATGCGCCAACAGTGTCATAGGCATAGCGCCACCTCCCTTATTATTATTATTGAATTATTTTATTTATTTATTGTATTTATAAAGTGCCAACATATTACGCAGTGTTGCACATTAGTTAAAATTACGGACAATATTTGGGGGTTACTTACAGCAATACGACAATACAGGAATACAAGAAAAAACAGATCATGCAGCACAGTATGAGTACAAGGTAATGCTTAGTCACTGGATGGGAGCATGGAGATTAGGCCAGTCGGGTGCTCTCAGATCCAAAGGATGGGTGTACAGTAATGGAGGTGTGTGAACAGGTAGGAGACTCAAGGAGGAGGACTTGCCCGAAGGCTTACAATCTAGAGGGACAGGTGGGGCACATAAAATAGGGGATTAGAGCACTAACATATTCTGTGGCACTGTACAAAGTAAGAAACAAACAGGGGGTACATAATGCAGATGTAATGATCTGCTCTGCTGTCTGCACAGGCAGGCAGCTTTTTGACCATTTTTCAGGTCTGTATGGTGCAGGTCCCTGGAAAGGAGACCTGTCTTCACTCTGAAAGTTTCAGACTTGCTGTTCTGGTGAGGGATTTGCATTCACTTATCTGGCTATTGATAGCTCTGCCTCTCTTGAAGGCTTGCAGTATAAATACCATTTCCTCCCAGAATTCCCTGCTGGTCATAAAGGTTTGGTTCTGCTGGACTTACCTTGAGTTACAGCCCCTCTGCTAATTGTTTGCTAAATATTGTCTTAGAGTAGTTATCCTTGGGAGTGCACTAGCATTCCTTCTAGTGCAGTCAGGTTGTTTATTATCTGTATTGCCTAGTTCTGTCTTATCTGTTGCAATTGCACTTTCTCCAATGGTGGCTGACAGTGAATCGCTCTGTCTGGTTGGATCGCATTCGCCCTAGCGGTAGAGGTGGTGGATCTTTCTGTATTCTGTCTTGGAGTGCAAGCCAGAGCAGCGGTTGCTACTGGTTGCTCCATCTGTCTGTCTGTTGGGATCGCATTCACCCTAGCGTTAGAGGCGGTGGCTCTCTCTTGTCTGAACCTTGGAGTTTAACCTTAGCTGCGGTTGCTACTGGTTACTCCTTCTGTCTGTCTTGTCCGGAACGAACGCTTGCTGTTGTCTGGGTGAGGCAACCGATTAGCAAGCGTTCACGTTCTTTGTTTGTTTTCTTTTTTTTGTGTTTCATTTGTTAGTCAGGGTTGGTACGCTTTGTCGCTGTTGCGCTTAATGTGCGGTGACCGTGCCTTGCACGCGCTTTGTTGATATTGCACTTAACGTGTGGTGACCGCGTGTAGCTAGTCCTGTCTGTTCTTTCATGTTGGATTATAGTTTGTTAATTGGTTCTATCTTTATTCATCCTATGATCTGTCTTTACTCAGTCTTGTGTCTCTATTAGCAATCGCTATTCTTGCGATTGCTTTCTCACTTCGCTGTTGTATGTCTACCGTCGCCGGGTGGCGACTAGATTGGTGGACATACATACATTCTGTCTCTGTGCTCACTCTCTCGTTCGAGAGGCTATCTTGCCCTGTATTGCTTCATTTCGTACAATTTCTATCTGGCATCTGTGGCTGTGCAGAGGGTTTATTCCTCTGCACTCCATAGCTCCATCTGCCGGTTGGAATTCCTCTCTACAGGTGCATTTGCACCAAAAGCTGGGTTCCCTTATCTAAACGCTTGTGGAGTGTTTCCGCAGTGTCGGCGCACAGGTTGTGCCCTGACCACGGAGATAATTCCACAATCATTACAGCAGACAAATGGTATAGACCAATACAGAATTGGTGATAAAATACAGAATTGATACAAAATACAGAACTGGTAATTACAGTGATACAAATAAAAAAAGTAAAAAACAAAACAAAAAACAACAACACGATGAATAAAATGTATAACAAATTCCAAGACAAAAAAGGGAAAGAGAGCCCTGCCCTTGTAAGCTTACAATCTAAAGGAATGGAGGGCGGGGGGGGGACAAAAGGTGGGGTAATATACAATAAACATACCTAAAGGTAGTGTGGTTTAGGATATCTACTAGGAGTGCAACTTGGCTTTAGGACAAAGGGGGAATGGCCTAACGGAACAGTGTATGCTTGTCAGAAAAAGTGAGTTTTTGAGTGATTCACTCCACTGATGTGCTCCCTGCTGGACAGAAAGTAAGTTGCTGGGATCCCCTGGGATTCCCTGGGATTTATGTTGGTCAGCACATGCGCTCTGCAAGGGAGCACAACCAAGGAATGACTAGACTGAACCTGTGCCAACTCGAGTCGACTGGCGGATTTACCAGGCCACCTAGCAGAGGATTGAGGTGGCCTGGGAAGGTGGAGAGGGAGTGATCAGCCTGAAGGGGGTTGGCGGAAGCTCCAGGTATGTATACATTTTTTATTCTGTTTGTCTCAGGTAAACTCTAAATAGAGTGAAGTATACAGGCCAGAGTTCTGTCATGGTCCAGAAAACAAGCCTCAGGGCAGGCAGAGTCAACACAGGGTCACAATGGGAATGCAATCAATGAAGTAGAAGAAGCAGTTGCAGTAACAGAGGATAGGTCACACTTTCAGCTGCAGGAGTCACAGCAAGGTGTGAATGTGCAACCAGGGCGTTTATAGCCTTGAATTTTGTGCTAAAACTTTGCACATGCATGTAAAGGGTCATGCTCATGTGTACCTGTGATGTGCTGACCATATAAAAGGCCACAAACCTACTTGTGGTTGCCCATAAAGCAGCTTGCTATATGGCTCCTGACCTGAGAGGTAAGCTTCCAGGGCCAGACAACAATACAATGATACCCAGTTTTCCAAAAATGTCATTACCCACCCACCCTAAAACCAGGTCTAAGAGAGTAACTGAAGGATAAAGCTCTCAATATGTATTGTAACTACTACAAAACATCTCTTTCTTCTTTTTTTAGGCAAAAGAAGCTGTGCAGGAGAAACACTGGCTAAAATGGAGCTGTTCCTCTTCTTTACCGTACTGCTGCAGAACCTCACCTTCAAGGCTCCTCCCGGTGCTGTACTGGACCTCACCTCCGATGTAGGTGCCACCAATGCTCCACTCCCCCATGAAATGTGTGTAATATCACGAGACTAGATTGCAGCTATCTTGATATATTCAATAATAAATGAATATATGCTGCTAAACTACCATAGTTGACAATCTAGAATATCAGCTTTTTTTCTTGGAGTTATTCTTTTTTTTGTGTTGCTCATATCTGAGTTTTAAACTAAATATGCCCCTTTGATAAGTAATTATCATAACTGCAGTTAAAAGGAAAAAAAAAAAACTGGAAATGGATCTCGGCATCAAAACAACAATATTGTAAAATATCAAAAACTGTACAAAAACTGATAAAAAAGATGTTAAATAGTGTTGCAAATATATTGTTTGTAAGCAGTGGAGTACACAATTAGTAAATATGCATTAGGAAGTAAGACCTGATTAAAGGGAACCAGAGAGGAACGTAATAAAAAAAAAGAAAAAGCTTTTATACATACCTGGGGCTTCTTCCAGCCCCATAAGCCTGGATCGCTCCCACCCGCCATCCTCCGCTTCCTGGATCGGCGTTACCGGGTCCCGTCACTTCCGGCGGACGCGGTCAATTGTCCGCATCACAGGGGCTCCCTCCATACCCGTACGCATGAGGCTGCGCAGTAGGCAGCCTCATGCGTACGTATATGGAGGGAGCCCCGTGTGATGCGGACAATTGGCCGCGTCTGCCGGCCGACTGGCCGACTGGCGGCCATGACGGGACCCGGTACCGGCGGATCCAGGCAGCAAAGGACGGCGGGGTGGGAGCGATCCGTGCGTATGGGGCTGGAGAAAGCACCAGGTATGTATATAATGTTTTTCCTGGGGCCTCTGGTTCCCGTTAAATAATATGCTGGCCATACACTTGTAGATACGGTACTTTCAAAAGATTAGATATTGGATTTGATACAATGGGCCATATGCATATCACTTTTTCACCTGATATTTCTCCTAGGAAATATTTTCAATTTTGTCAATAAAATGCCCTATAAGCCACCAGCAAGCAAGAAAATACTCAAAATAATTTTGATAGTACTTTTTCACTTACATCTCAGGTCTTTTTCAGATGAAAAGTACTGGAAAATTATTTTAAACAGAAGATGACAAATGATCTCCTAGGAGAAAATGTAGGAGAAAAGTGGAATTGCATGTGGGCCAATGAGTCCCTTAACCACAAGGGGGCCTCTGTCCCCTGGCAGGGATCAGCCTCCAGGCTACCAAACGCATCTGTTGCTATGGAGGATGGCAGAGGGAGAACAATGTGATCGGGTGGTGATCAGGTGTCGGGGTTCGCTGAAGATCCTACATGCTAGATCTTTATCAGACACCGGCCCATATGGAATTAACCCTTTGTCCCGAGTTTTCTCCTAGGAGATGATTTATATTCTTCTATTTAAAATAACTTTTCAGCACCTTTCAGTTAAAAGTACCAAAAAGCAGGTGAAAAGTACTATCAAAATGTTACTGAGTATTTTCTTGTTTGCCGGTGGTTTCAAAGGCTTTTCATTGACAAGGCGTAAAAATGTCACATAGGAGAAAACTCGGGAGAAAAAGATAATGGCATTTGGGCTACCATGTGGCTGCTGTACACACGCTGGTCATGATTCTCATCGAAAGCAGTCTTTATTGTCCACCATTGTCGAGTTCAAATCAGTATGTGTATATAGCTTAAGATCAAGACCACCTTTCCAATGTCCAGAGGAAAGAAAGGTCTTTAGACATAGGCCTCAATTCACTAAGCTTTATCAAACACTTTACCGAACATTTGATAATTTACCTCATGGTTAAAATCTAATTTTGAATTCACTAAAGTGTTATATATTTATTGAATGTTTTATCGATAAAACATTCAATAAATCTGTAACACCTTAGTGAATTCAAAATGAGATTTTAGCCATGAAGTAAAATATCAAATGTTCGGTAAAGTGTTTGATAAAGCTTAGTGAATTGAGGCCATAGTCCCTTAAAGGTTTCCTCCTCAGAGGGTTATGCCTCTCCTGCGTGCTGATGGACATCATCTGGTTACAACATCCTCATCAGCAAGTCATATTGTGATGCCATCTGTTTCTTCTGTTACCGTCATGTCATCTATTTATCATTCTAATAAAAATAAAAAAAATAAAAATAAACAACTTAAAACGCAATGCTTGTATTTTTGGCACCCATGCTGATGACTAGGGATGGTCGGAATGCCAATTTCCAATTCCGCGGTAAATCCGCATTCCGTCATGTACCAATTACCGATTTCGCTTTTCGCTACCAATTTCCGCATTCCGATGCGGAATTTCCGCCGGAAATCGCGGAAATTCCGCCCGATTTTAACATCGATTTTCTCAAAAACTATAAGGTCTTTTTGAAAACTTTTTTTTGCATCTTGTTCAGAAGATTATGCTTAATAAACCCTTTGGTGTTTCTAGGACTTACGGGGGTTTTGCTATTAACCACTAAAGTCAGTGGATTTTTACTGTAATATACATGCAGAAAATAGGCAGATGCAGATTTTCTGCATTTTACATTACAGTAAAAATCCGCCGACTTTAGCGGTTAATAGCAAAGCCCTCTTAAGTCCTAGAAACACCAAAATTTCAGGGTTTATTAAACTGAATCTTTTGAACAAGATGCAAAAAAAGTTTTCAAAAAGACCTTATAGTTTTTGAGAAAATCGATGTTAAAGTCGGGCAGTATTTCCGCAATTTCCAGCGGAAATTTCCACGATTTCCAGCGGAAATCTGCCTACCAGAGGCGTAGCTAGGATTTTCAGCGCCCGGGGACAAAGACTATTAATGCGCCCCCCCAAAGTCAAGATTGTGCCGCGCCAAAAAGGGGCGTGGTCACATAATAAATGCGGGCGTGGTTATGGGTGGAGCCAAATGTATATGGAGGTTAGCAGGCTCACGCTCACCCACCCTCCCTCAGTATGTACCTTCCAGCATGTTCCAAGACAAATTCAGCAATCATGAGCCCCCCCCATCAAGACAAATTCAGCAATCATGAGGCCCCCAACATAACCAACTCAGCAATCATGAGGCCCCCAACAAGACAAATTTAGCAATCATGAGGCCCCCAACAAGACAAATTCAGCAATCATGAGGCCCCCAACAAGACAAATTCAGCGATCTTGAGGCCCCCAACAAATCATGAAGCCCCCAACAAGATAAATTCAGTAACCATGAGGCCCCCAAAAAGACAAATTCAGCAGTCATGAGTCACATAAATAGACAGCATTTCACATAAATAGGTAGAATGCCCCCTTAATATGGTAGACACCTCTCACCTGGCAGCAGTTCTCCAAAATACACTCAATCTGACGTGGTTCCCCAAAAATAGGTAGCCCCAGGTCTATAGTTGTCCCCAGAATAGGTGGCCAGCGGTATAGATGTCCCCAGAACAGGTAGCCAGGGGTAGAGATGTCCACAGAACAGGTAGCCAGGGGTATATGTGCCCAGTATATGTAGGCAGGGGTATGTGTGCCCAGTATATGTAGCCAGAGGTATATGTGCCCAGTATATGTAGCCAGTGGTATATATGCCCAGTATATGTAGCCAGGAGAATAATAGGTGCCCAGTATATATAGTCAGGCGTATATGTGCCCAGTATATGTAGCCAGGGGTATATATGCCCAGTATATGTAGCCAGGGGTATATATGCCCAGTATATGTAGCCAGGGGGTATATATGCCCAGTCCACGTAGCCAGGGGGTATATATGCCCAGTATATGTAGCCAGGGGTATATATGCCCAATATATGTAGGCAGGGGTATATATGCCCAGTATATATAGGCAGGGGTATATATGCCCAGTATATGTAGCCAGGGGTATATATGCCAAGTATATGTAGCCAGGGGGTATATATGCCCAGTATATGTAGCCAGAGGTATATATGCCCAGTATATGTAGTCAGGGGGTATATATGCCCAGTATATGTAGCCAGGGGTATATATGCCCAGTATATGTAGCCAGGGGTATATATGCCCAGTATATGTAGCCAGGGGGTATATATGCCCAGTCCACGTAGCCAGGGGGTATATATGCCCAGTATATGTAGCCAGGGGTATATATGCCCAGTATATGTAGCCAGGGGTATATATGCCCAGTATAAGTAGCCAGGGGGTATATATGCCCAGTCCATGTAGCCAGGGGGTATATATGCCCAGTATATGTAGCCAGGGGTATATATGCCCAGTATATGTAGCCAGGGGGTATATATGCCCAGTCCACGTAGCCAGGGGGTATATATGCCCAGTATATGTAGCCAGGGGTATATATGCCCAGTATATGTAGGCAGGGGTATATGTGCCCAGAGTAGGTAGCCAGGGGTATATGTGCCCAGAGTAGGTAGCCAGGGGTATATGTGCCCAGAGTAGGTAGCCAGGGGTATAGGTGCCCAGAGTAGGTAGCCAGGGGTATAGGTGCCCAGAGTAGGTAGCCAGGGGTATAGGTGCCCAGGGTAGGTAGCCAGGGGTATATGCCCAGTATATGTAGTTAGGGGTATATGTGCCCAATATATGTAGGCAGGGGTATATGTGCCCAGAGTAGGTAGCCAGGGGTATATGTGCCCAGAGTAGGTAGCCAGGGGT
Organism: Hyperolius riggenbachi; assembly: GCF_040937935.1. Classification (NCBI taxonomy): domain Eukaryota; kingdom Metazoa; phylum Chordata; class Amphibia; order Anura; family Hyperoliidae; genus Hyperolius; species Hyperolius riggenbachi. The sequence goes on from NC_090649.1 coordinate 64,873,447, forward strand.
ATATGCCCAGAATATGTAGTTAGGGGTATATGTGCCCATTATATGTAGGCAGGGGTATATGTGCCCAGAGTAGGTAGCCAGGGTTATATGTGGCCAGAGTAGGTAGCCAGGGGTATATGCCCAGTATATGTAGTTAGGGGTATATGTGCCCAATATATGTAGGCAGGGGTATATGTGCCCAGAGTAGGTAGCCAGGGGTATATGTGCCCAGAGTAGGTAGCCAGGGGTATATGTGCCCAGAGTAGGTAGCCAGGGGTATATGTGCCCAGAGTAGGTAGCCAGTAGCCAGGGGTATATGTGCCCAGAGTAGGTAGCCAGAGGTATAGGTGCCCAGAGTAGGTAGCCAGGTGTCCCCCTCCCCAGCAGGAGGGGAGCAGCGCAGAGAAGAGGAAGAGCTGCTCTCTCTCCCTCGCTGTCCCCTCCAATGTCTGTCCGGTGGCTGGCAGCGGCGGGCGGAACTTACCTCCGTCTCGTCGCAGCGCCGGATGGATCTGCCGCTACTCTGGTCTGGTCCAGACCAGAGCAGCGGCTGCGCACCCGAACTTCCGGCCGGCGCTGTAACGAGACGGAGGTGAGTTCCGCCCGCCGCTGCCAGCCACCGGACAGACATTGGAGGGGACAGCGAGGGAGAGAGAGAGCACCTAAGGTGAGGGAAGGAGGGGGGAGATGGCCCCCCTTCCCCACCGTCCGCACAGCTCTCTCTCTTCTCTGCGCTGCTCCCCTCAGCCACGCAAAAAAAAACCCCCGAAGCTCAGCTGGGCGCCCTTGGGAACCCGGCGCCCCGGAGCACTTGTCCTACCCCGACCCCCCCAGCTCCGCCCCTGCCGCCTACGGCACTTGCATTACCAATTTCCGCATTCCTATGCGGAAATGCAATTTCCGATCGGAATTTCGGAAATTGCATTTCCGCGGAATCCGAATGAGCATCCCTACTGATGACAGTACATTCTTAAAGAGTAATTGTCAGGCAAAAACATTTAAAATCAATACTTTATTTGTATCTGGTAAACAAGTAATCAAGACGCTAACCAGGCAATCCAGAAGTTAATAATGACTCTTATTTTTCTTCTCCATAAAACATTAGTCACCAGTTTCCCTGACTCTTATTTGGTACATCTGCCGCACAAAGGAAGTTGCAGGGCATGCTGGGTTTTCTTTTTTTTTCTTCTTTACTTTCCCCTCAGACTTACTGTAACTAATGCATCCCAATTGGCTGAAGCCTCTTTCCCTCCTGTTTTCCCCTCCCACATCTCTGTTCCTCTCTGATTGGCCAATATTTCTCAATGCATTTTCTACTGCAGACCTGAGTGGGAGTGTCTGAAGACTGGGAAGGGGGTGGGCAATGATACACAGACAGAGTAAGGGAGGTAATTATGTCAGTATTGGCTTCATGATAGACACAGACAAAATGGAAAATCCTACAAAGGATTTTTTCCTTTTTTTTCCTATAGAAAAATCAAAATGTGGACAGTGCAATACATGTGTTATGTAAGTAGAGCAAGTATTTATCTACTTACAAATGTGTTTTTTTTTCTGAGATAGTATGGCTGACAGCTCCACCTTAAAGCTCTTATATTGACCTGAGGAAGCGGGCAAAGACCTGTGAAACGAGTTGCCCTTTTAATGGTGTTTAAAGAGAGTCTGAAGCCAAAAAAAAAACCCCAGTCCTCTTTAGCAATAAGATCATAGATGATATGCCACATTGCCATGGCAGAACAATGTATTTATACCCCCGAAATCCTCGGGCCAAAATTCTCTTGTTTACTTCCTGGAGGAGGCAGAGCTTTACGCAGTAGCTTTGCCTCTGCTTCAGTCAATCTCTGCCGATCTCCGCCTTACCCCACCCCTCTCAGTCTTCTTTCACTGAGCAGGATGAGGAGAGGTGGAGATCGGCGGAGATTGACTGGACTGGAGGCAGAGCAACAGCACAAAGCTCTGCCCCCCCCCTCCCGGGCAGCAAAATTCACGACCTGGTAAGTCATGGGATTTTGGGGTATAAATACCTCGTTCTACCATGGGAATGCAGGGTATCAGCTATGATCTTGTTGCTGAAGAGGACTGGCCAGTAAAAAGGTTTTTTTTTTTTTGCTTCAGACTCTCCTTAAATAAACCTTATTTTTATATCTACCCTGTTGATCAGGTTTTGCATCTGAAGAGGTAAGGTACCGCTTCTTATTTTTTTATTTTTAACTTTTATTGATTCTACCAATACATCTTGGGCTCCTCCATACCCCTGTATATTTAAAACTCACGGCTATTTGTCTTGTTTGTTTTTCAAGGAAGTAGGAATCCTCTCAAATAGCCACAACGTAGTTATGCCCCTCCTCCTGCTATTTATGTTTGACACTTCCTACTCCCTGCCCATGCCCAACACTAATCCACCCCCTATGACAGTGTTTCTCAAACCTGTCTTTGCAACTTCCCAATATTGCATGTTTTGCAGGCAACCTCACCTATGCACAGGCGGGGTAATTAGTGACTCAGCTACATGAAATCCACCTAGTTGAGACAGTTATTACCCCATAAGGTTGCCTGCAAAACATGCACCATTGGGGAGTCACGAGGACAGGTTTGAGAAACACTTCCCTATGGTATATGTAACCATTAAACTTTTGTGATTGCAAGTATTGTTGGTACTGTATATACAACCAAAATATTATATAACTGTTAAATTATACTGGTGCACCGTAATTAGACAGGCAGCAACTATGACTATTTAAAAAAAAAATTCCATTCTTTTTTTGCGCGACTTTCCACTTTGCCTGTCGCCATGGCTTTAGAATACTGGGAGTGCATGAATATGTAATCAGTCAGATATTAGCTGCATGCAGGAAGCTGACCATTTGTTTGCCAGGGTCAATTTTTTTTAATCGCTCAAAACATTTAAGTACAATTATGCTTTGGTCATGCTTGAGGGTCCGTTCTCACCTGAGCGGGAATCGCGCGATTCCCGCTCATGGCAAACAGCTAGCGGTTTTGCAAAAACCGCTACACGATGTAGCAAGTGGCAGTGTTCTCACTGCCGTGGTTGCGGTTAGCGATAACCGCAACCGCGCTGCATGCAGCGGTTTGCCAGTGACGAGCATTCCGCGATTAGCGATCGTGATTAGTGTCCAGTGATTTTTCCACGTTAATCACGGGAAAATCACTCCCGCAAAACGCCGGCGGTGATTGCCAGCGTTTTGCGATTATAAGTGTGAATGGGCCCTTACACATTTTTGTAACACCTAGAAACTCCCCAGCCTTCTGCATGAGTAATTAGCACCACAAAGCAGTACTTGTTACTCATTGTTCACACCTGAACTAATCCGGTGACTGGCAGAACACCAGGACATGCCCATATCGCTCTCTTTGGTAGGAGGCTTGATGAGGAATTATTGTTTTACAGGCGTATATTTTGCTTGCTTAAATGTAAACAGCTGAAATAAGGTTCCCCATTAATCCTTGTAATGTACAGAGATTAATTAAAAGTATTACCTGTCTCTAAGGAAGAGCACAGTTTCATTTTAATAATCTGATCCAAACTATGCAACCCAGTCCACTGAGGTGTATGTACACTGCCAGAAAGTCAAAGGTGGTGGGGGCAAAACCTCCAATACTATAGCTAAACAAATGGCACTGTTGCCTGGAGCCCCGCCAGCAAACTTCCTGTTAACCATTACAGATAGGGTTGATGTCAGTCTACTTGGCAGCGCACAACTGTAAAGACAAAGCCCCATTCTTATTAATAACCAGTTTAGAGCCAAGCTTGTTAATATTCCTTCCCTGTAGTGCTAAACCATTTCCAGGCTTTGGAGATGTAGTGTTATATAATAAGTTTGGGTTTGTACCAGCTTTACTACCTTCTGTATTGCTATTAGGAGCACAGCTATGTACTCACTCATGCACGAGCAGCTTCATGCTACTACATAGGTACGGACTGTACTCGCTCATGCACGAGCGGCGTCATGCCACTACATAGGTACGGACTGTACTCGCTCATGCACGAGCGGCGTCATGCCACTACATAGGTGCGGACTGTACTTGCTCATGCACAAGCGGCGGCATGCTACTGCATAAGTGAGGACTGTACTTGCTCATGCACAAGCGGCAGCATGCTACTGCACAGCTTCATGCCACTGCACCAGGACATAGCGCCGAGACATAGTGCATAGTGCTGTTCGCCAGGACATAGTGCCGACTGCCAAGACATAATGCATAGTGCTGGGCAATGTGACATAGTGCAGCTCCATGCCTGGGGGGCAAAGGAGGACTCCACAGAGGATCAGAGGGGGACACAGGAGGAAAGAGGAGGAACGCGTATGTATGATATATACAGTGCTGTACTTGTGGAGGGATGCTTCACACTGGTCTGAATTGTATTATTTGAACCATAAGGCACACTGACTTACCCCCCCCCCCCCCCCCCAATTTTTAGGGGGGAAAGTGCATCTTATTGTCCAAAAAATACTGTATATGATGTGCTGCCAGTTGAATTGGGCACCGTTTTCATGCCAATATTAATAATATAGTATTACCGACATTTCACTATCGATTTACTCGATCACCTATTCTCATATTAAAGGGACTCTGAACAGGCCTCTCAAAAATAGAATGTTGAACTTACCTGAGGCTTTCTCCAGCCCCCGGTAGCCCGTGAGGTCCCTCTGTGTCCTCTCTGTTCCATCCATTCTCCCGTTGGCAGCTCCGTTAGCTATGCAACTTGGTCGGGAGTCATGTGCAACTGCGCATGTGCAGCCCGCCAACACTCTTGATCTTGCATCTGTCGCGAGAGCACACTGTGCGTGTGTGGGTCATTGTTTCGAGAACTGCACATGTGCAGAATTCTCACAGCGATGGGTGCCTGATTAATTGGACAGGCTGCTCATGACCAGTTGCACATGACTCCTGTCCAAGTCATGCAGCTAGTGTAGCCACCAGCAGGAGAATGGAGGGGACCCAGAGGTTGCCGAGTAGTGTTGATCAAACATCCAGATATTTGGGTTCGGTTTGGTTCGGCCGAACATGGTCCAGATATTCGGCATATTCGTGCCGAATCCCGAACATAATGGAAGTCAATAGAGACCCGAATATTCCTGCTTTGCAGGCCAGAAAAAACACAAAAAATGAGGGAAACTTCTGCAAAATGGCTTGGAAATAGTGGGTGGGGGGGGGCAAATGAGATCCTGAAAAGCTGTCGTAGTACCAATGGGACCGGCAACGCCAACCCAGCACACAGGATAGAAGAGGAGGTACAGGGGAGCAAGGCCACGCTTTGAGACACAACCCAGGCCTGGCATGAGGACAAAATGCATGCGTAAAGCGATGCATTTTGTCGCCATTCATCGATATATATATATAATAAATATATATATATATATATATATATATATATATATATATAATAGAAATGAGATATTCCTGAAAAGCAGTCCTACCAATGGGACCAGCAACACTAACCCAGCACACAGGATGGAAGAGGAGGTACAGGAGAAGAAGGTCACGCTTTCTGACACATCCCAGGCCTGGCATGAGGACAAAATGCATGCTTAAGTGAACCCGAGGTGAGAGTGACATGGAGGCTGCCATATTTATTTCCTTTTAAGCAACACCAGTTGCCTGGTTGTCCTGCAGATCATCTGCCTGTAATACGTTCAGGCATAGACCCTGAACAAGCATGCAGCAGATCAGGTGTTTCTGACAATAATGTCCGACCTGGCAAGATTACCTGCATACTTTTTTTCTGGTTTAATTCACACACCACTGCATCCAAATAGATCATTATGGCTGCCAGGTAACTGGTATAGTTTAAAAGGAAATAAATACGGCAACCTCCATCTCATTCTCCTCAGGTTAAACCAATGCATTTTGCCACCATGCATTGATAAACATTATACAAAGGAGATATTCCTGAAAAGCAGTCCTATTCCTATTTGGGACCGGCAACGCTAACCCAGCACAGATGTTCATGGTGCTTGGTCGGAGGGTGTTGCGAAGTCAGTTCCAATCCACAATTTATTCATTTGTACTTGTGTCAGACGGTCTGCATTTGCTGTGGAGAGGCGGATACGCCGATCTGTAACGATGCCTCCGGCAGCACTGAAACAACGTTCGGACATAATGCTGGCGGCAGGGCAAGCCAGCACCTCTATTGCATACATTGCCAGTTTGTGCCAGGTGTCTAGCTTAGAGACCCAATAATTAAAGGGGACTGATGGATCGTTCAACACGGCTACGCCATCTGACATGTAGTCCTTGACCATCCTCAGCAGGCGAGCGGTGTTGGAGGTGGAACTGTGCAAACGCTGTTCTGTGGGCTGCTGCCTGGGTGTCAGAAAACTTTGCCACTCCTTGGACACTGCCAATACCTTTCCCTTGTGGGCACTAGCTGCAGCTTGTGTTGTTCTTCCCCTCCTAGTCCTGGGTTAGTGGAAGTCAGTCTGACCGAGGCTCCATCAGGTACTGGACTACTGCACTCTTCTGCTGGCAAAGGCGTGCTAACATGTGCAGCGTCGAATTCCAGCGCATGGGGACATCACACACCAAGCGATGGTTGGGTAGACTGAATCGCTGCTGCAACTTGGTGAGTGCGGCCGAAACGGTACTGGATTTGCGAAAATGCTTTGCTACTTGTCACACCTTCTGCAGAAGATCCGCCACGTCTGGGTATGTCCTCAGGAACCGCTGAACCACTAGGTTCAGAACGTGGGCCAGGCAAGGGATGTGTCTCAGCTTTGCCAACTGTAACGCACTAATGAGATTGCTCCCATTATCACACACAACCAGGCCTGGTTCCAGCCAGGTCCAGCGGTGCCAGCCACAACTGGGTCTGTTCCTGTATTCCCTTCCAAATTTCAGCACCTTTGTGTTGCTTATCTCCAAGGCAGATCAGCTTCAATAAGGCCTGCTGACACATGGCAACAGCTGTGCTGCACCGCTTCCACGCACCTATTGCTGAGTTAGCGCTGCCATATGAGGTAGAGTCTGGAGAGGCGGTGGAGGAGAAGGAGCCAGAGAGGTAGGTGCTTTATAGTGCTGCCCCAAAAATTATATGCATCCGTGGACCCGGGCAGTGGGAACGCAGATTTTAGTACCTAAACACACGATGCAACATGTTTTCTGGGGGCTGAGGCACATGCAGATGGTCCCGATCATCATCATCATCATAGAACTCTTCTCTTGACCCCCCACCACCTCTGCCACCCCAACATCCCCAGACACAGACCCCTCATTGTCCTCAACATTAACTTGGGATGCTGGCCTGAGCCCAACCTCCTCCACCATATCAGGCCCAATCATCTCCTCAATGGCAGCCCTCAATAATCGCCCTGGCGCCGGATCGAGGGACACAACGCTCTCGTCCGGGGAGGGCTGCTGCTGACTACTGGCTGCTGGGGTGGATGTTATAACTTACGTGGGGTGTTGGCTGTTGCTGCTGTTAGTGCTGCTCACAGTGGAGGTCTGTGAGAAACTCATGATGGGCTCACGAAACGTGGTGAACGAACTGCAGTGGCAGTCTGACTGTAAGTAGTAGCTGAAATGTATGACTGGCTAGCTGAATACAAGTGAGTACTCCGAACCAGCCTGCCTGCACTAAACACACTAATCACGTAGTGCTTTTTTATACAACATTAAACAAGAGTAAAATGCAATAAAGTGTGTTTTTTTATGGGCACAACTGATCCCAGCTGACACTGAAAGTACTTTAACCACTTCAGCCTACAGGGTTGAAATTTTTTTGCATCTGAGCAACTTTCACCTCCCATTCATTTGCTAATAACTTTATCACTACTTGGCACAATGAACGGATCTATATCTTGTTTTTTCCGCCACCAATTAGGCTTTCTGTGGGTGATACATTTTGCTGAGAATTAATTTATTGTAAATCCATTTTAACAGGAATATTAAGAAAGAAATGGAAAAAAAATCATTATTCCTTTTTTTTATTATTATTGTAATTTTTTTTTTTTTATTAAAACTTGTATGTGGGTATTTTTTGGTGTGGGAGGTAAACAGGGGATTTTTCATGTTTAAAAATGTATTTCTTTAATACAAAGTGTGTTTTTGGTGTAGTTTGCTATTTGGCCACAAGATGGCCACAGTCAAAAAGTCCTGGGAGCGATCAATCTCACTCCCAGGAAGAAGAAGGAAGAACAGAGCTCAGAAAAGCCGCAGCTTTTGAAGAGACGCCGTCGGCTTTTCTCCGGGGGGGGTTTCGATCAGTGAAAGGGATTTATAATCCCTTTCATTGATCACAGGGCTAACGGCCAGCAGCGGGGGCGCGCACGAGGGGGCCAGCGGGAGCGCGCGCGACCTGCGGGAGTGCGCGCAACCTAACTGGATGAACATTTTTGTCCAGTTAGGCTAAAGTGGTTAAAGAAAAACAAACAAAAAAACAGTAAAATGCAATACACTGTGTTTTTATGGGCACAACTGATCCCAGCTGCCACTGACAGTACTGTCTTTTAGGGCAACACTAAGACAAAATTATTTGCAATACAGTGTTTTTTTGGAGACAACTGATCCCACCTGCCACTGACAGTACTGTCTTCTGGTGTAACACTGCTGCTGGCAGTGCCCCTGCTTACATCTACTTAGTGAATGAATGTCAACATGGTTCTGTATGTTGTGCTGCATAGGTTACTGGATACGAGTGTTTGTGAAATTGGTTACATGGTGCCGCATGTGTTATTTGTGGGAAAACCCATGAAATGAGAAACATCCCTCCTTCATTTGTATCCATGGGACGCTGTGTCATTTGGCTGCTGTGCTCCTTCCCTGCTGGAAATGGGCTAGAGAGAAGAGAGAGAAGAGAGAGAAGACAAGTGACCTGCAGCAAAACAGTAAAATCTTCCCCTTTACTTTTTTTTCTTTAAATTAATTGTACACCAATCACCAGCCAGGACACTGGCTTGAGGGATCACTAAATACATTTTATCTCATGCTTGGAACTCAAGTGGAATGTACCTGGTTAACTTGTAGATCTAAGAACTGCATAGCATGATGAATGTATTTAAAGGACAGGTGTGAGGTGGGAAAAAAACAAGATGTACTTACCTGGGGCTCTCTCCAGACCCTGCAATCTATCTGTCCCTCGCTGCAGCTTTGTCCCGGGATCCCCTACGCTGCAGATCTTCTGCGCCTGTGCCAGTGCGTGGCCTGGGGCATTCTGGGCAGGCACTGTACTTCTGCGCAGAATGCTCAAGGCCACGTGAACGTGAGCGTGTTCACGAGCGGCGTGGCTGCACACCTGCGCAGGCGCAGAAGATGCCGACCTGCAACGGAGGGGATACTGGGATACCAGAGCTGTGGTGTGGGACAGATAGGCTGCCAGGCACTGGAGGAAGCCCCAGGTAAGTAGCGTCACGGAACAGCCATGAGAAACGCTGGCAAAGCGGGGACCGATGACTCCATCGCTGTACCGTGTGCTGGAGTCATCGGGGAAGCACTGCAGGCATCGAGCTCTCTGTTTTGAGTAGTGTTGGGCGAACAGTGTTCGCCACTGTTCGGGTTCTGCAGAACATCACCCTGTTCGGGTGATGTTCGAGTTCGGCCGAACACCTGACGGTGCTCGGCCAAACCGTTCGGCCATATGGCCGAACTAAGAGCGCATGGCCGAACGTTCCACGAACGTTCGGCTAGCGCTGTGATTGGCCGAACGGGTCACGTGGTTCGGACCCGAACGCGCTCTGATTGGCCGAACTGTCACGTGGTTCGGGTAAATAAATACCCGAACCACGTCATATCTCCGCCATTTGTCTGTGGGTTTAGCTTTGGGTAGGCAGGCAGGGTAGTTCGCGCTCCAGCCACGCTAGCCAGGGTCCCCCCCAGTCATTGTGTGTCACTGCTGGGAACAGTAGTACACCGCTCGTTCAGCCACACTATATAGCATTCTGTTTACTGCCACTCTGTGTACCTCGCTCAGCCACACTATATAGCATTCTGTTTACTGCCACTCTGTGTCTGCTGGGAATAGTAGTACACCGCTTGCTCAGCCACACTATATAGCATTCTGTTTACTGCCACTCTGTGTACCTCGCTCAGCCACACTATATAGCATTCTGTTTACTGCCACTCTGTGTCTGCTGGGAATAGTGGTACACCGCTCGCTCAGCCACACTATATAGCATTCTGTTCACTGTTCTGTGTCTGCTTGGAATAGTGGTACACCGCTCGCTCAGCCACACTATATAGCATTCTGTTTACTGTTCTGTGTCTGCTGGGAATAGTGGTACACCGCTCGCTCAGCCACACTATATAGCATTCTGTTTACTGTTCTGTGTCTGCTGGGAATAGTGGTACACCGCTCGCTCAGCCACACTATATAGCATTCTGTTCACTGTTCTGTGTCTGCTGGGAATAGTGGTACACCGCTCGCTCAGCCACACTATATAGCATTCTGTTCACTGTTCTGTGTCTGCTGGGAATAGTGGTACACCGCTCGCTCAGCCACACTATATAGCATTCTGTTTACTGTTCTGTGTCTGCTGGGAATAGTGGTACACCGCTCGCTCAGCCACACTATATAGCATTCTGTTTACTGTTCTGTGTCTGCTGGGAACAGTAGTACACCGCTCGCTCAGCCAGAGTATATAGCATTGTGTTTACTGCCACTCTGTGTACACCGCTCAGCCAGACTATATACCATTGTTTACTGACACTCTGTGTACACCGCTCAGCCAGACTATATACCATTGTTTACTGACACTCTGTGTACACCGCTCAGCCAGACTATATACCATTGTTTACTGCCACTCTGATTCTGCTGGGAACAGTAGTACACCGCTCGCTCAGCCAGACTATATACCATTGTTTACTGACACTCTGTGTACACCGCTCAGCCAGACTATATACCATTGTTTACTGCCACTCTGATTCTGCTGGGAACAGTAGTACACCGCTCGCTCAGCCAGACTATATACCATTGTTTACTGACACTATATAGCAGACTATATAGCATTGTGTGTACACCGCTCAGCCAGACTATATACCATTGTTTACTGACACTCTGTGTACACCGCTCAGCCAGACTATATACCATTGTTTACTGCCACTCTGATTCTGCTGGGAACAGTAGTACACCGCTCGCTCAGCCAGAGTATATAGCATTGTGTTTACTGCCACTCTGTGTACACCGCTCAGCCAGACTATATACCATTGTTTACTGACACTCTGTGTACACCGCTCAGCCAGACTATATACCATTGTTTACTGACACTCTGTGTACACCGCTCAGCCAGACTATATACCATTGTTTACTGCCACTCTGATTCTGCTGGGAACAGTAGTACACCGCTCGCTCAGCCAGACTATATACCATTGTTTACTGACACTATATAGCAGACTATATAGCATTGTGTGTACACCGCTCAGCCAGACTATATACCATTGTTTACTGACACTCTGTGTACACCGCTCAGCCAGACTATATACCATTGTTTACTGCCACTCTGATTCTGCTGGGAACAGTAGTACACCGCTCGCTCAGCCAGACTATATACCATTGTTTACTGACACTCTGTGTACACCGCTCAGCCAGACTATATACCATTGTTTACTGCCACTCTGATTCTGCTGGGAACAGTAGTACACCGCTCGCTCAGCCAGACTATATAGCATTGTGTTTACTGCCACTCTGTGTACACCGCTCAGCCACACTATATAGCATTGCGTACTCTGCCAGTCAGTGTGTATATTGCTGGGATCAGTAATACTCCACTCACCGTCAACCACTATATGAGCTCAACATGAGTTCCCCAGAGACCTCCGCTGTGAGCAGCACTCCCAACAACAGCAACAGCCAACGCCCCACGCAAGCTATAACATCCACCCCAGCAGCCAGTGGTCAGCAGCAGCCCTCCCCGGAGGAGAACGTTGTGTCCATCAGTCCGTCGCCAGAGCGATTAATGAGGGCTGCCATTGAGGAGATGATGGGGCCTGATGTGGAGGAGGAGGTCTGGCTCAGGCCAGCATCCCAAGTTAATGTTGAGGACGATGAGGGGTCTGTGTCTGGGGATGTTGGGGTGGCAGAGGTGGTGGGTGGGTCAGACTCAGGAGAAGAGTTGTATGATGAGGATGATGATCGGGACCATCTGTATGTGCCTCAGAGTCCGACCCCGGAAAACATGTTGTATCGTGTGTTTAGGTACTAAAATCTGCGTTCCCTCCCAGTAGTGTTGGGCGAACAGTGTTTGCCACTGTTCGGGTTCTGCAGAACATCACCCTGTTCGGGGTGACTATATAGCAGACTATATAGCATTGTGTTTAATGCCACTCTGTGTACACGGCTCAGCCACACTATATAGCATTGTGTTTACTTCCACTCTGTGTCTGCTGGGAACAGTAGTACACCGCTCACCCGCCACTGTATAGCATTGTGCTCTGTGTCACTGCTGACAATAGTGGTACACCGCTCACCCACCACTGTATAGCATTTCTGTACTGCCACTGTACTGCTGCCAGTCAGCGTGTACTTTAAGGATAAGTGAAATGAGGAAGAAATCCGGTGAAAGAGGGAGGGGCAAGGGAAGAGGTGTTTCCCCTGACGGTTCACGTACAGGCCACAGGGGAGCACCCAAGAAAACCCACTCAATACTGCCCATGTTGTCCAGGACAACAACCCTCACAGATCCAAAAGAACAGGACCAGATAATTACTTGGATGACCTCTCAAGCGTCCAGCAGTGGGTTAAGCAGCACCAGCACATCACGCACGAGGTCCGAGTCCTCTGCCAGTTAAAGTCTGGGCTTTCTTTGAAGACTGCACTGAGGATGTTACCATGGCGATTTGCAAGGTGTGCAAGACCCGCCTGAGCAGGGGGAAAAGTATTAACAACCTCTCCACCACCAGCATGAGCCGCCACATTCTATCCAAACATCCCACTCTGTGGGCAAACGCGGCAGGACAGGGTACCACCAGCAACACTGCCTCCCTTGGGTTCACCAGACTCACCACCAGACCCGCCTCAGCAGCAGCAGTAGCCCAGCCATTGCGTGGTTCACAACATTCACAAACATCAGACGATGCTGACACTGTCACTTTCCGGACTAGTGCTCTTGAGGTCTCCCAGTGTTCATCAAACACAACAACCAACAGCCCTTCGGTGTGCAGCGCTACGGTTGAGTTGTCTGTCTCTGAGATGTTTGAGCACAAGAGGAAATTGCCAGCAAATGACCCCCGGGCCGTGGCAGTAACAGCCAGCCAGCATAGCCAAGCTTCTGGCCTGCGAAATGCTGCCATATCGAGTGGTGGAGACAAACAGCTTCAAGGGCATGATGTCAGTGGCCATCCCACGTTACGTGGTTCCCAGCCGCTACCACTTTGCGCGCTCTGCAGTGCCTGAGTTGCATGAGCACGTGGTCAGCTAAATAACCCGAAGCTTGAAGAATGCCGTTGCCTGCAAGGTTCACCTCACCACTGACACCTGGACGAGTGCGTTCGGCTAGGGTCGATACATCTCCCTTACCGCGCACTGGGTGAACCTTGTGGAGCCTGGCAGCGATTCCTCACCTGCTACGGCGCGGGTGTTGCCCACGCCGCAAACAGCTGGATAACAACAGCAGCACCTACCTCTCTGACTCCTTCTCCTCCAACGCATCTCAAAGCTGTACCTCATCCGGAAATGCTAACCCAGCACCAGCAGCAGTAGGATCGTGGAAGCAGTGCAGCACAGCTGTTGGCATGCGTCAGCAAGCGTTGCTGAAGCTGATCTGCCTTGGGGATAAGCAGCACACAGGGGAGGAAATTTGGAGGGGAATAAAGGAACAGACGGATTTGTGGCTGGCACCGCTGGACCTGAAACCGGGCATGAAGCTAGACACCTGGCACGAACTGGCAATGTACACAATAGAGGTGCTGGCTTGCCCGGCAGCCAGCGTTATGTCGGAACGCTGTTTCAGTGCTGCCGGAGGCATCATCACAGATCGGCGTATCCGCCTCTCCACAGAAAATGCAGACCGTCTGACTCAAATTAAAATGAATCAATCCTGGATTGGAAACGACTACGCAACACTCCTGGACCCCAACCAAGTAACATGACCGATGAACATCTGGGATGGTTTAGCGTTTCCGGTCCCTGTTTATTGAACCTCTCATCTGTATTACATTTATGACTGCATGGCGGCAAAAAGCATTGCTGCTATATCCGCACGCTTTTTGTCCTCATGCAAGGCCTGGGTTGTTGTGTCTCACAAAGCGTGGCCTTCTCCTCCTGCGCCTCCTCCTGTTCCATCACGTGTGCTGCTGCTGCTGCTGCTGCTGCTGGGTTACTGTTGCCGGTCCCTGTTTATGGAACCTCTTATCTTTATTACATTTATGACTACATGGCGGTACAAAGCATGCTATCCGCACGCTTTTTGTCCTCATGCAAGGCCTGGGTTGTTGTGTCTCACAAAGCGTGGCCTTCTCCTCCTGCGCCTCCTCCTGTTCCATCACGTGTGCTGCTGCTGCTGCTGCTGCTGCTGGGTTACCGTTGCCGGTCCCTGTTTATGGAACCTCTTATCTTTATTACATTTATGACTACATGGCGGTACAAAGCATGCTATCCGCACGCTTTTTGTCCTCATGCAAGGCCTGGGTTGTTGTGTCTCACAAAGCGTGGCCTTCTCCTCCTGCGCCTCCTCCTGTTCCATCACGTGTGCTGCTGCTGGGTTAGCGTTGCCGCGTGGTCCCTGTTTATTGAACCACTTATCTTTATTAAATTTATGACTGCATGGTGGTACAAAGCATGCTATCCGCACGCTTCTTGTCCTCATGCAAGGCCTGGGTTGTTGTGTCTCAAAGCGTGGCCTTCTCCTCCTGCGCCACCCTCCTCCTATTCCATCACGTGTGCTGCTGCTGGGTTAGCATTACCGGTCCCTTTTCCTGGAACCTCTTATATGTATTACATTTATGACTGCATGCCGACAAAAAGCATGTTACCTGTGCAAAGAAAACAGACATTTCCCGCATTTAAAAGACAGTTTTCCCTTTGAAACTTTAAAATCGATTTTCTCAAAAACTATAAGCTCTTTTTGCTAAATTTTTTTTTCCTCTTGTACCCACTCCCAAGGTGCACATACCCTGTAAATTTGGGGTATGTAGCATGTAAGGAGGCTTTACAAACCACAAAAGTTCGGGTCCCCATTGACTTCCATTATGTTCGGAGTTCGGGTCGAACACCCGAACATCGCGGCCATGTTCGGCCTGTTCGGCCCGAACCCAAACATCTAGATGTTCGCCCAACACTAGTTTTGAGTTAAAGTGTCCAGCAATCCGGATAGCATATTGCGAACAGCCGCTCACACTGATAATAGAGCAGCTTCCTGGTTGCAGGCCACCTGACCAGTGACATGTGCACTCCACAATAATGTGTTCCGCTGGCAATCTCCTCCGGCATGAGCATACATGTCTCCAGTGGAGCGCACACGTCACCAGTCAGGTGACCCCCGAACCAGGAAGCTGCTCTATTATCAGTGTGAGCGGCTGTTCACAATATGCTATCTGGATGGATGGACACTTTCACTCAAAACGGAGAGCTTGATGCCTGCATCGATTCCCCGATGACTCCAGCACACGGTACAGCGATGGAGTCATTGGTCCCCGCTTTGCCAGCACAGCGCGATCTCTGTTCACTCACGGTACAGCAATTTAAAGGTCAGCCAGACACCCGGCGGCCTGACACCCGGCGTATAAGATGACCAATAACTTTTCAGAAGATTTTCAGGGGTTAAAAAGTCATCTTATACCCCGGAATATATGGTATATCTGAAGATTATACATATGCAGGGCCGGCGCTACCATAGAGGCAAAGGAGGCAATTGCCCCAGGGCCCCAGAGCCTGTAGCGGCCTCCAGTGACTACAAGAGGAAAAAAAATCAAAAAGACCTTATAGTTTTTGAGAAAATCGATTTTAAAGTTTCAAAGGAAAAAAAATACACATTTAAAAACCGCCGACTTTAATGATTAATAGCAAATCCACCTTAAATGCTAGAAACCCTAAATTTGCAGGATATGTTAAGGAGATCATTGGGAATAAGAGGAAAAACAATTTTTCAAAAAGACCTTATAGTTTTTGAGAAAATCGATTTCAAAGTTTCAAAGGAAAAAAGTATACTTTTAAATGAGGTAAATGTCACTTTTATTATCAAACCTAACGGTAGTGTAATTTTACATGTATCAAAAGAAAGAGCAATAAATTTCCTGCCGGGGTTTCCAGGGGGTCCATACGCAGCCGCAGCGTTTTGGCCAGGGACCGCTATACAGCCGCAATATGGCTGCATGAAGAGCCCTGGCATTTTTTCCTGTTTTCCCCCCAAAAAAATTTCTTTATAGTGTAGGAATTTTTTTTTTTTAATTATGTGGGGTCCCCTCTCCTGAAACGTTTGAACCCTTTGTCCCCCATGCAGGCTGGGATAGCCAGAATGTGGAGCTCCGACCGATTGGGGCTTCACACCCTGACTATACCAGCTGCAAAAAAGGTCCCTTAATGCAGATTTTTGTTCCGGGGTATCTTTTGGGGGCCCCCCAGGTTTATTTTGCCCTGGGGCCCCATTGTTGCTTAAACCGGCCTTGTACAAATGGTATATGGTGGAGGTTGTGTTTTTTTCCTTTTTTCTCCCATGTAATATTCTATGCACAATGCACAGTACAGGTTCTGTTATCCTGACTGAGCGCATACCAGGGAGATTATGCAACTCCGGTAGGGAGAAGGTGAGACTGCCACTATCACTAGAGGAAAGGTGGACAGTCACTGTCATTAGTGGAGGGGTGGAGTTGGATGATATCAGATACAGTAACTTCAATATAGGTAAGAAGCAGGATTTGTTTACATGGTACTACAGAGAGTTCACTCTGTGTTTGCTTTCTAAAGTTCTGTGATGCATTTTCAATTACAGTGAAACCTTGTATTGAGAGTAAAGGCTCCTACACACGTAGAACAAAGTGCATGGGGGCATGGCTTGTGATGGCCGAGTGAGGTAGCAAGTTTCAGAGCTTCGGCCAAGGATCCATCTGAAAATGGCACCTGCAAATAATGGCGCACGGTGTTGCTGCTAATCAGTTTGTCACTTATTGCTATTTAATGTTAAAGCCTTATCGTTATCTAGCTCTGTTTATTTGTTTGAAAATTAGCGTTAACACACAGAACCCTCTCTGTACCTATCCCTAACCCCTAGACCCCCCCCCCCCCCCCCCTGGTGGTGCCTAACCCTAACCACTTCCCTGGTGGTGCCTAACCCTAAGACCCCCCCCCCCCCCTGGTGGTGCCTAACCCTAAATCTCCCCTGGTAGTGCCTAACCCTAACCTTGACAGTGTTACATTAAATCCATTCACCGTTTTGCAGTTAAATCTGCAGTTGCAGTTGCAGTTAACATCTGCAGTTTGGCTCATGTGGGGCGCTATTGATAAATAACGTTACTGTGCGCAATAATGTCTGCTGTTTGGCATATGAACGGCGCTGTTGATAAATAATGTTACTGTGTGCCGTTTTTCTTATTTTTTCCCTGTGCGCCATTATTATGCAGTACTAATGATAAATAGCTATAAGCGTATCTTTTTAACGCGGCACCATTTTTATGCATAGGCGCTGTGCGCCATTATTCACTGATCCATCGGCCATTCCCTAGAGACTTTGCTGTTTTGTAGAAGGCCAGCCGAGACCTGGGACGCATATGACCCACAAAAAGAAGCTCTCACCCTCAGGGCACCCTCCGATGGAGAAGCAGGGAGGATCCAGGCGTACTTTGCTAACGCCCTGAGAGCAGGCCAGTCCAGTTTTCCAAGATGGTGGTGTGTATCAGAGCGCGCAACATGGAGAAGCTTCGGACCCTGAGCAAGGCTTCCCGCCATGAAACAGACCTTTCCGATCATGGGGGCAGACACAATAAAGGTACCTGCCGAAGATCAGAAAGCTTTACTTCTGGAGCCACTTTCAGCACTCCAATGGCCTCCAAAGCCATGACGAAGGTGAAGGGCCTCACAGTGAATGTAGCTCCTCTGGCCTACCGACTCCAGCTAGGTCTGCGGACCCCCGCCACCCAGATACGGATAGGCGACAAGACTCCACCAGGGCTCACTAGACAGGGGCTCTGATACCTATACAGGGAACATCCCTAAAGCCCTTCACCGCTTTCACCCTCATGGCTCCTCCAGCTCTTCCCCAGCCCAATCTCCCAGCACTCAGAGGCAGCTCTCAATCCTCCAAATCTCTTCGCCACCATAGTGAGCTGTGCTCAGACCCCTCTCGTTACTCCACTGAGGTACGTGACATTAAGAACTATCTGAGGTCCATCCCTACTAACAAAGATATGGAGAAATACATATCCAGACTCGAGAACACTTACAGATCAGAAATGCATTCACTGAAAACTGATATAACACAGATTGGTTCCAGAATACAGGACTTAGAGGGCACTGTTGAGAATATGAGTGGCTGGATAGTGTCCTGCTTAAGGGCTCCGCCTCTGACACAGGAGACTTGGGTTCAAACCTCGGCTCTTCCTGTTCAGTAAGCTAGACAGCACCTATTCAGTCTGGAGTTCTTTGGCGAGACTCCCTACCAATGCTGCTGCCTACTGAGTGCGCTCTTGTGGCTGTCTCAGAAGCGCTTTGAAGTCTGACAGGAGGAAAGCGCTATACAAAAAAAAGAAAAAGAATTATATGCAGGCTCAGATTGAGGAACATCAAGCTGCTATTGCATCACAGGTTTTGCAATCACAAGAACATCCGTATCAGGGTTCCTGAGTCCGTGAACCCCAAAAGCAATGATGCAGTCGCACAAAAATCTTCTTTTACTTAATCACTACATTCTGATACCCTGATTGATATTAGACCACAGGGCCTTGGGCCTTAAGAGTTTGGATCCTACTAGTCCACGGGACATTATTTGCAGTATGCATTTTTATAAGGATAAACAAGAGATTATGGTAGAATCAGGATGTTCATAGGAGTGAATGGTAGCTTGTCAGCCCCCTTTAAAATCTATAATGGGAACCAGTAGGGGTGCCCCCTCTCATGCGGTAGTTATGGAGCACCTAACCGCTATCCACAGAATTGTAGCAAACAGCATGCAGCACAAGCTTGCTTTATATGCTGACGATTTGCTCTTATATGTTACTAAACCTCAGATCTCCTTGCCAAATATTCTGGCTGAATGTACATTATGCGGGTAAGTTAGTCATTTAAAAGTTAACATACTGTAACTGAACTGAATCTGAGGTCCTCAATATTACCGTTCCCAACCGACTTATGTCAGTTGGATTACTGCAACAAAGGCACTCCTTCAAGGAGCTTTGCCTTGGGGGGTGGGATTTCCCTATCCCTAACCTTTGATCTCACAAAGAATTGTGTCTCCATTCCTTGGTAAAAGACATAGCCTTTTTGAAATCTTTTTTCCTTCCATTTGCCTATTTCCTAAATCCGAACAGTTTTAGGATGAGTAAAGGATATACCTACGCCCTCTTTCCCCGCATGGCACTCCCATTTCTCCATGTTATGCTTTTGTTGTTAATGACTTCAGTGCTCGTTTTTTGGTGTTATATTCGTTAAACTGTGATGCCTTTAGTTTATCAGTGTCAGCTGTTTCTTTACTCGAGGATCCATTTCTTCTCTCTTTTTGGTTCTGTCCTGTTCTATTTTCCTTTCCTACCTCCCTCTTTCTGGGATTTTTTTTGTGGGTGGTTCTTTCTCTCCTTCTCGTTTCTTTTTCTTTATACTTTCTCTGCTCTCCTTTCTCCTTTTCTTCTACATTGAAGGTAGACTCAAGGTCTATGGTTGGGTGTTTTTGACATGGCAGCATATCGTTGTGTTATTTAAAACCTACTGCTCTTAACTACAGACTTTTTCTGATGAGGTATGCCTTGTATTTGTTCTTAATTTCTTTAACCACCCTGGCGTTCTATTAAGATCACCAGGAAGGCTGCGGGAGGGTTTTTTTTAAATAAAAAAAAAACTATTTCATGCAGCCAACTGAAAGTTGGCTGCATAAAAGCCCACTAGAGGGCGCTCCGGAGGCGTTCTTCTGATCGCCTCCGGCGGCCAAAAGTGACACGAAAGGCCGCAATGAGCGTTCCGTGTTTTGTTTACTTCGTCGCCATGGCGACGAGCGGAGTGACGTCATGGACGTCAGCCGACGTCCTGACGTCAGCCGCCTCCGATCCAGCCCTTAGCGCTGGCCGGAACTATTTGTTCCGGCTGCGCAGGGCTCAGGTGGCTGGGGGGACCCTCTTTCGCCGCTGCTCGTGGCGGATCGCCGCAAAGCGGCGGCGATCAGGCAGCACACGCGGCTGGCAAAGTGCCGGCTGCGTGTGCTGCTTTTTATTTGATGAAAATCGGCCCAGCAGGGCCTGAGCGGCAGCCTCCGGCGGTGATGGACGAGCTGAGCTCGTCCATACCGCCCGGCTGGTTAATAACCTCAGATTTAACAAGAATAAAGTGCATGACGAATTGCTGCTGATCCTAGAGGAATACACATTGCTGCATGTGAGTGTCCAGAGGAGCCTGACTCCCACTTTCTCTACAGGAATTTCTACACAGCAACATACAGATTTCTGCCTCCGAGCAAACATTGCCTTGATAAAGGGGTCCTACGTTAGTGATCGTAATCTGCTAACTACGATTATGTGAAATTACACGTACGTTTTTGCAATTACGCCTGTATGTAATAACAAATTCGTAATGCAATTCACTTTGTATAATCACTCGTAATGATGCATGAATTTACGCATAATTTACATGTAATTTTGTGCCGATTTTGGCTTTGAATTGCAAAGCCTCCATACATGCTATCACTGCCATGCTATCGCTAAATTGTGACATATGTTAAGGAGGAAAGTGGGTACAAGTCAAAAAAATAATTTTTCCAAAAGATCTTATAGTTTTTGAGAAAATCAATTTTTAAATACAAAGAAAAATTATTTTTAAACCCAGAAAAATGAGTTTAAAAAACATTATTTTTGCATTTTTAAAATCGATTTTCTCTACAAGGTATTTTTTAACAATTCTTTTTGTAACGTGTACCTACTATTCTTCTTAATATATGTAGCAATTTTGGTGACAATAGCATGTATGAGGGCTTTGCTATTCAACGCCAAAGTTGGCACAAAATTATGTGTAAATTACGCGTAAATTCATGCGTAATCACTGGTGATAACAAGAAACTACGAAATTAATTATGCTATTCCATCACAATTTTGCATTACAATTATGATGCGTAATAATGCATGAGTGTAATTTCTGCTCATCACTACCTTACGAGGCTCCGAAACATTGGCCCTATGCTTTTACATGGAACCAATAAAGATTTACTTTGACTGTACAAGCTCTTTCTTCTATTGAATACTTCATAGAGGGTGTGCTGCCTCTTTTCCATCTGTTGCACTCACCTTAAAGAGAACCAGAGATGAAGCACCCTCTTGTATTTTACCTTATAAATCAGTGGGAACACGACAGTAAACACCTAATCTGCTCTTTGATTCATTGTTCTCTGTTTAATCTGACTGTTATCACCTCTGATAAGAATCCCCGACTCAGCACTCAGTCTAGCTTTGCTACAGAAAGATTATAGCTGAGTCTGTCTTCTCTGGCGTCTTTTCAAGCCAAAGCCTGCCCCCTTGTGGCTCTGCTATAATGACTCAGCTATAATTATTCCCTGCAAAGCCAGACTGAATGCTCAGTCAGGGATTCTTATCACAGCTGATAACAGACACTTTTAGCAGTGAGGATGAAACAGAGAGCATGGTAAGTGTTTTCTCTAACGTTCTTACTGATATATATATGGTAAAATACACAAGGGTGCTTCGTCTCTGGTTCCCTTTAAAGACAAATGGTTTGATCCTTTAGTGTGTGCGAGACAATACTACAAATATGGTGCCTGCCTGCCTGTTCTGGTGAGTCAGGCTCAATTGGTCACTCCTCGCTCTGGTGGGGGGTGGGTAGGAGGGTTATGGAAGCCTGGCCTGGCTGCCATATAAACTGTAAATGTGACGGGTATGGAGGGTTGGGACTGCAAGACTGCTAAGGCTATAAAAGTAACTGGGACATCAGGTGCAGGGGCAGGGGATTTTCAGGGGGGGGGGGGGGTTCCAGAAAGATCTCTCTCAGTCATGCACAATATACTGTATGGTAGGAAATATATTAGAGTATGGCTATGGTAGGGACTAGATTGTGAACTCCTCTGTGGTCAGACTGTGACATGACTATGTACTCTGTAAAGTGCTGCAGAAGATGTCAGTGCTATATAAATACATCATAGTCTTTAGAATGGAACAATGTTGATTTTTTTTATTTATTTTTTTTAGGGGAAGAAGGGTAGGAGAGAGATGGTGAGACATAGACAGGAGAATAGGAGAATGAGATAGATGATAGTGGGGGAAAGATAGAGAGAGGAAAGTGAAAGACTGTGAAGGGGAAGAGACATGAGGTGGTGTCAGTGTGTCTGTGAGGAAGAAGAGAGCGGAGAAGAGAGAGAGGAGAGGGGAAGAGTGAGAGACAGGTCATCATACACACCTACTCGATTAATAGTCGATGAGGCATTTGACATACATACAGGAATGTGGATATTTACAAAACATGGTTGATGTTTAATGTTCTAGTGGCGGTACATGCCCAGGTCAGGGAGACCTGCGGCCTTGTCCATAGAACAGCTTCTTGGTATGTTCTAGTTCTGCTGACAGAACTGCAGATTTTCTCTCTAAGAGAAAATCCCCTTAAAGGGCAGGTCTGCTCCGCAAGCCTTTTTGACTAACTCAGTCCAAATAACTGAGGCCTACTTAAATTATAACAATCCCCCCTAAAAAGGCTTGACCCGCAGATCCCAGCTTCTGAACCTAACCGTACCTGGTTTCTTTCCTTTATGTTTCACTTTTCGATGTTCGTGCTCACACAACTTCTCTGCTCTCGGCGGTTATCCCTGGAAGAGAGAGAGCAAGACCTCTTGGTCTTCCTGTAACCAGGCTCTCTGGGGAGGCCCTACTTCTAAGACCCTCTATACCACATGCTCAGCATTTGCGTCACTTGCGTATCACTCACAAACTTGCATGACCACAGAAAAGTGAAACTCGTTTGTTTGTTACTCAATGGAGCAGTGCCAGGTGCCTTCTAAAAGAGCGCCTTTATACAATCTACTCCATCACCGGTACTACTAAACCTATACCCGTAACCCTGTATATCCCTTAATTTAAAAATATTGGTTCATGAGATTGTTTATGAGGCACCAATCTCTGGACCAGGTTAATTTGTTTTACGTAATTTTAACACGCAACCTCACCTGGATAATGATGCCTAAAGTTGTCATCCCCATCCAGACGACCAGTGGGTGTAGAAAGAACTTTTGAACTGCAGAGGCCCAGTCCGAGTGTCCCTGGAACATCACCGGAAACCTTTTCCACCAGGTCAGACTGGAACTCACCTGCTTATTTTTGTGTTCTTCCTCGTTAAGATCACCGGGATCATGGTGAAATCTTACCTCTAACTTAGTGTACTGTTTGTTTAACCGTTGTATCAAAGTGTGGTCGCCTTGGATCAAACCCTGTTCCCCTTTGTCCCATGTCGTGTTCTCTTTTAGGACGGGAACTACCCGTGAAACTTTGACCTTAAAGGGACTCCGAGCAGTGCAGAAACTATGGAAAGATGCATATCATTTTAAAGCTCTCTTTCTCCTCTTTCCAATGATATATAAATCACCGCCCTACGCCTTTTAGTTTTCGCTATTTTTGCGATTGAAATTGCCGCGGCCACGATTTCAATCGCGAAAATAAAGAAAACTAAAAGGCGTACGGCAACGATTTAGGTGTCGCCAGAAAGAGGAGAAAGAGAGCTTTAAAATGATATCCATCTTGCCATAGTTACATTGTATTACACAGGCCGACTTTTTCTGCTGAATGGAGCTGCTGACACTGGGGAAAGTGTCGTCCTGTGTAATACAATATAACTATGGCTTGATGGATATCATTTTAAAGCTCTCTTTCTCCTCTTTCTGGCGACACCTAAATCGTCGCTCTACGCCTTTTAGTTTTCTTTATTTTCGCGATTGAAATCGTGGCCGCGGCAATTTCAATCGCGAAAATAGCGAAAACTAAAAGGCGTAGGGCGGTGATTTATATATCATTGGAAAGAGGAGAAAGAGAGCTTTAAAATGATATGCATCTTTCCATAGTTTCTGCACTGCTCGGAGTCCCTTTAAGAGTTCTCTTAACAATTTGAGAAATAACGTCATCAAACCTGGATGACTAGATCCATATGGGATCTCCGCTCCCCCAATATGTTCCCCTTGACAGATCCCCCTTATCGGAACAATTATGAAAATGTACCTTGAATGTGTAATTAAACATACATATATCCAGGCACATCGCCTCTAGTTAGGACATTAAATAAATTATTAGGGAAAGGGAGGTGCTGAAGGGGGTGTGGATAGAAAACAGCAAAAATCTATTAACCCTTCGCACACTCACATGCAAATGTTCAAACAATTGCATTCACAGATTCACTCATCCAGGCACAACTGTTATCCCTACAGCTAAATTAAAAGCCAGGGTTTTAGTTCACAGAAGAATGCATTCTTATGCTTAATCACCTATACTGCGCAGAAGTACCCAGGTAAACATAGGTGTCCTAACTCTGGCCCTGTAACATGCATAGTGCAGACATGCAATGTGTTTGCATGTCTGCACTATGCATGTTACAGGGCCAGAGTTAGGACACCTATGTTTACCTGGGTACTTCTGCGCAGTATAGGTGATTAAGCATAAGAATGCATTCTTCTGTGAACTAA
Organism: Hyperolius riggenbachi; assembly: GCF_040937935.1. Taxonomy (NCBI): domain Eukaryota; kingdom Metazoa; phylum Chordata; class Amphibia; order Anura; family Hyperoliidae; genus Hyperolius; species Hyperolius riggenbachi. The sequence goes on from NC_090649.1 coordinate 64,898,172, forward strand.
AACCCTGGCTTTTAATTTAGCTGTAGGGATAACAGTTGTGCCTGGATGAGTGAATCTGTGAATGCAATTGTTTGAACATTTGCATGTGAGTGTGCGAAGGGTTAATAGATTTTTGAATGTGTCATTAGACATGATGTTAAAAAAACAAACCTTTCCTTCAGCCACCGGAACTATCGGTTGGGCTTCAGGGTGGATCTTTTGAATGGTAGCCTCGCATTCTGCGTTATGGAGCCTGCAGGCTTCTTCACTAAATTTGACTTGCCCCGGCAAACACAGGTACCTCTGTGAGAATTGCCCGCATGAGGACAACTCTACTCGTTTCACCTCCCCGTCTAGCACCAAAAAAGTTTGACCTCTCAGGTCATGGTGTAAGACATGTGTTGAGGTGGGAACTAAGGAAGTGGCGGTGCCTAAAGGAATGTTGCACCGTTTCCATTTGTTCACCCAAACATCTTGAAGCTTCCATGCAAAAGATCCTTCTCCAGAAAAATCGATATACCTCCCCTTGTCCAATCTCAGTTGGACAGGATCTTTAAGCATCTCCCTGACAAAATATGTCCCCAACTGTCCTGATTGGACCTTTTCCCCCCTTATGTCCTGAGGCACACTATGTACCAGAGGTTGGGAAGACTGTACTCTCTGCAATCTTTCAATCAAGAGTACCTCTTCACTTACCCAACTAGCCTGAGGATAAGCGGCTGCATATGGACTGTGTACTATAGTCCCCTGTGGTGACCCGTGTAGTGTGAATGGGGTTCCCTGTGTTGGCTTTCCCTCCCCCTGGACCGCTCTCCCCACCCTCTTTGTCACCTGGAAATGTGGCTTGATCTCGATTTTTACTTCTTGTTTCGAGAACCACCAACCCTTGGCTTTCCAGCCTTTACGTGTGTATAGTTGTTTCAGAGGCACTCTCTGTTGGTAGTTCCAGAGTGTGATGTTGTCCCCTGCGTCTCTCTGGTAGGAGAATTGACGCCTCCTGCTCGTTCCTCTCCAATCTGGAACCATCTCACTCTGCATAACCAAGACAAGGTACCCCTGAATCACACACTCCACCTTTTGCATGTACCCATTGTACTGCAATGTACCTTTTAACCAAACTTTGGATCGGTGCATCGATTCTGGGAGTGTGGCATTCAATAGCAGATTTACACTGCCATTCAATTCCCACTGCCCGCACACCTGACCCTTCAGACCTTTCACCCACATTGTGCCATGAAATTTGTTTTCTCCTGGCACAAGTGCTCTTTTCCTCCATCCCTGCTTGGTCCATCTGTGCCAAGCGGAGGGAGGTGTGAAAGGATTAGTACCTTGGTCACCAAACATTAACATGCTTGGGCCTTGCATTCTCATTAACCCCTTATTATACATGAGAATGTCCTCTCTTCGTTCTCCTAGGACGAAATGGCAACCTAGGATCACCATCAGCATGGTACTCTTCATTATAAAAGCACCACCTTGGGAAAGAAAAACATTAGCAATTTGCACTATGCTTTGCTCAGTCAGTTTTTTTAGACGTTTTCCGATCTCAGGAATCTCGTGTTTTAGTCTCTTTCCCATTTCAGGAATTTCGTGTTTTAGTCTCTTTCCAATTTCAGGAATCTCGTGTTTTAGTCTCTTTCCAATTTCAGGAATCTCGTGTTTTAGTCTCTTTCCAATTTCAGGAATCTCGTGTTTCTCCAAACTTAGATTGGCATCTGGAACCTTTCGCTTATCCGACTGACATCTCCATCTTTGCTGCCAGCACTGCAGCTGTCTCGAGTCCATATTGCCAAACTCCTGAAATCGAAATACAAACAAATCAATTCTTATTAATGATTTGGGATTCGCCCTACGGCTTGTACTCTGTACACTTTAACTTGATCAATATATGCCGTAATTGATCTTGTTGCTTTATGGTTCTCATCTCATGAACTCTGTTTACTTTGGAGTTAAACTTCACCCCCCTACCTCAGTACTATCCTCAGTACTTACCTGTTTAAAATATGCTCCTGCGGACTTCCCCTTTGTAAGCTCTCACCTCATTGCAGCTCCCTCCACATCCCCCCCTATCTGTCCATGCGCGGCCGTCGCATGCACAGATTACGGATGCCACACCTGTTGCTGCTTTGCAGGTGAGCCTGCAATGCTCTTACTCATTATCGCATTTACTTATCTAGAACGTCATTATGATACCAGCTCTGCTAGAAGTTCTGTGTGTTGTACCCTCTGACCAATGTTTGCCGTGCCACTACCCTCAGACTACAAAAAACATGGCTGCCTCCCTGTAGGAAGGAGCACTTTGCACTTAAACTACACAGGGTGCAGGGCTAAGCATTCCAGCGTCAAATGCCTGTATGCAGATCCCTAAATGCCCACTTGGTAGGTAGCCGCATGGCAGACACCGTACTGATACACTGTCACTCTGTAAATGGCAATTCTATCATCTGTATAATTGCCCCATGAACTGCTACCAGTTCTGTTCTGTGCTAAACTGAATCAGAGCTGGAGAAAAGAAGAGAAAGAAAAAAAAAAAAAATATATATATTTTTGACCAACCGGTGGACGAGGAAAAACACGCTAACAGCCCAGCAATGACTTCTTTGTCAATCTCTGGTCCTGTCCCTGACACACAAAAAAACTCCCGAAAAAAACACTCTGCAGTCGCAGCGAGTACACCTGGATTGGTCAACTCCTATCTTTCTCTCTTTTCCCTTCCCCCTCTCCAACTCTGCACTGTCCTCCCTATGTCTATTGGGAACACATGCCGCACCGCACTTTAAGGTGCCCCACTTAAAGGAATAATCCCATAAGCAACACAGTACAGACACTTTCCTGATCTGCGCTGCGCCGTGTCTCCCTGCACCTAGCTGGGAAACACTTCCTATCCGTGACCCTGCAACTTGCTTGGCTCACGTATGCGGACACTCCCTGTGCCCAGACTTCTTCTGAGGAAATCACCTGGAAGCCGAGAAACTCAGTAGAATCTCTCTTCTGTCCCCACTCTGGACCCCCCCCTCCCACCAGCTGCTTCCGTGCACGGCGCCTTGTGCACAGCTGTGACGTGGGACGTGGGATCCCCCCAGCACATCCTCCCCCCTGCCATCGGGGCGTGCCTATCAGTGGGCGCTTCCCGCCCCCTCCCCTCCTGATACATCATGCAGATGGGAGTGGCTTTCTCAGAAACCCGACGCCATGTTGAATCATGGCATGCCAGCCAAGATGGCTGCTATGTCAGTCCCCCATAGCAACCACTTAATCCTATGCACCTTCAGAAAAAAAACAGTTAGAACATACAAGGCATATTATGCACACTAAACATTTCAGCATATATATTTCTCGGATACCTGCAAAAACAGATACAGCAGTGTGTGAAATTTCCTATCTCCTTCCCAGAAAAAAAACGCAAATCATCTTGGACATGTAGATGGAAGAAAAAAAAACATGCACCCAACCCCGTGCACTCAAACGCTTCCCACAGAACTCCGATCTTATGACGGCTGCAAAAAAAACATCCTGAACAGAAGAAATTCTCCACAACTACACCGAAACTTTACTCATATCATAAACCTTTGCCTGGAATGCGGAGTGACAGAACCTGAACAAATCTTCCAGCTGTTAGCAGATATCCGCGGACACAAACCTTAACCGTGCTTCCCCCCAATCTGTAGAGAGGGGTGGGGGTGGGAGGATGCACTGTATTGGCCCCCCTTCTCACTAAACCTACGCTCTGCGATCCGCAAGAAAAAACCAATAAAACCCATGACACGGAATTATGCTGAGATTACAGAAACATCACATAGCACTAACTAACTAATAGCACTGACCTGGAACCAGTTTTCCCACTATTCTGGGCTCTCGTTATACCAACTTTTTCTCTTCATTTCACCCTCCACCTGCTCTCCTCACCATCCACCATCTGCGTGACAGAGCACGAGAGAAAAACAAACACCGCTGGCCTCCCTCCCAGCCCATAACTGCCCAGAGAGAAAACAAAACTATATATGCTGCCCACACTTTAGCATAACACAGAAAGATAACACACAGCTGTAGAAAAAAAACACTGTTAACATATAACAGACCCCAAACACTGCTACAAAATCAAATAAACAAATGAAACGCTATACTTGCCTGGCTCTACAGACTTGCACCGACTTCCAATCCGATCAGTTGATGGCAAGTTCTTTCCACGAGTCGATGAACCTCGGTGAGCATTTACTGAGCGTTCTCTCAGCGGATTCTCCGGTCCCGAAGGTAACTTGCTCAAAACCTCTGCCTGGGATACCTCACCACGGAATCCTTTGTTCGGCTAGATTGCGTGTACATCACAACCCAAATAAAACAGGTCCATGACTCGCCGCTGATCATCATTCGGATTGCAGTCCGTGTGTTGGCCTCTCTAGCGGCCTCCCACACACCACTTATCCTCTTGATAAACTTTCCAGTCCGCGTCAACCAGGGCCGGATTTGTACTTTTTACCGCCCTAGGCCCATTGTCACCAGCCGCCCCACCCACCCATATCAATACACAAATGCAAAACACAACAACCCCCCTTATATCCCACCATTTAGCAGTGGGTCCCTCTCTGGTCGAAAAGGTTTCTTTATTGTGCAAGCGTGGCTGAGGACAAGTATGTCCGCACTGGGTATGCGTAAGCGAGTTCGGTGCATGCCCAGTAGAACTAAGGCACGTAGCCGTTTTCCTCCATGCATTTCATTTTACTGGGCATGTGCGGACCTTATTTGCACATGCCCAGTACAGATACGGTCACGCCTGCGTACTGAAGATACCTATTCGTCCAGAGAGGGATCCAGCACTAGAATAGTGGGGTATAGGGAGATATGTCTCTAGAGAATGTCCAGAGGCTCCCCACTACTAAGGGGAGTTTACAGGGAAGATGTCCGCCAGGGTAGGGTAAGAATAAATGGACTAGCCAGGGTCAGTCTCTCCATAGGGGCAAACAGCCTCTCAGCATGCCCCCCTCTATAGAGACACTTTAGCTTCCAGCATGTCCCCTCCTCTATAGAGGTACCACAACTCCCAGCATGCCCCTACCCCTCCATAAAGGCATTACAGTTCTCATCATATGCCTCCCCTCCACATAGGCACCACAGCTCCCAGCATGCTCCTCCCCTTCAAGAGGCACCACAGTTCCTAGCATGCCCCTCCGTCTCCTTATAGTATCGGGTTGTCCCCCAGGGCCCCAGAGCTGGCCGCCAGGCCTCCTCCAATGTGAATTGAGATCAGGGGGTTACGCCAGTCAGCCCTAGGGGACAACCCAATACTACATGGAGGAGGAGCATGCTTCGAACTGCAGTACCTCTATTGGGGAGGAAGCACCGTGGTGCCTCTGGAGTGGAGGGTGAAGCATGATGGGAGCAGTGGTACCTCTTTGTAGAGGAGGAGCATGCTGGGAGCAAGGGTACCTCTACAGTGGGGGGGAGGAGACATGCTGGGAGTAGTGGTGCCTCCATGGAGTGGGGGGTATGCTGGGAGTAGTGGTGCCTCTATGGAGTGGGGAGCATGCTGGTAGCAGTGGTGCCGCTATGGAGTGGGGGGCATGCTGGGAGCAGTGGTGCCTCTGTGAAGTGGGGAGGGGGGGCATGCTGGGAGCAGAGGTGCCTCTGGAGTGGGGGGACATGCTGGGAGCAGTGGTGCCTCTGTGAAGTTGGGAGGGGAAGCCTGCTGGGAGCAGTGGTGCCTCTGTGGAGTGGGGGACATGCTGGGAGCAGTGGTGCCTCTGTGGAGTGGGGGACATGCTGGGAGCAGTGGTGCCTCTGTGAAGTGGGGGGGACATGCTGGAGCAGTGGTGCCTCTGTGGAGTGGGGAGGGCATGCTGGGAGCAGTGGTGCCTCTGTGGAGTGGGGGGGGCATGCTGGGAGCAGTGGTGCCTCTGTGAAGTGGGGAGGGGGGGCATGCTGGAACCACTGGTGCCTCTGTGGAGTGGGGGGACATGCTGGGAGCAGTGGTGCCTCTGACGTTGGGAGGGGAAGCCTGCTGGGAGCAGTGGTGCCTCTGTGGAGTAGGGGACATGCTGGGAGCAGTGGTGCCTCTGTGGAGTGGGGGGCCATGCTGGGAACAGTGGTGTCTCTGTGGAGTGGGGGGGGGCATGATGGGAGCATGGAGTGGTGCTGGGAGCAGTGGTGCTTCTTTAGACTAGAGGGGTATGGGACAAGCATGCAGTCACAGCAGCTACTTACTAGCAGAAACTCACAAGCTGGCAGCTGCTGCAGTCACAGGATGCAGAAGTATTCCCAGCCAGTAATCCGATCCTGCAGCTTCCTGCACTGAGGTGCCTCTTCTCTGTGTATGGGAAAGCTGCACCCAGCGCCATGCTGCTCTGCCTGGGCTCTTCCCACCATGTGAGCTCCAGTCCCACTCACACAACTTCCGAGCACCTGATCACTGTCTTCCTCCCCACTGCTTTCCTGTCGCCTCGGAAGGAAGGAAGGGAGGTGAGAAGGGACAAACAGCTGCTGTGGCTGGTCCTGCTGATTTCTGCACGGTGATCTCTCTGCCTGAGCCCTGGGGGGTTTTCTGACTTGCTAACAGTGTAGCCCCAGCGGGGTGGGAGACCTCCGTGCAGCCAGGCACAGCTGCTGTCCCTCCATGTGGTCTGGCCGCGGTAATACCGCTGCCACTCCTCCCCAGACTCCTCTCTGTAGCCGCCCGCTGGCTGCAAACACACAAGGACAGGCAGCAGCAGTGTGCAAAGCGGGCGGCTGTGGATGAAACTGAACAGTCTGTCGCAAGTGGGGATAGGAAATGGCAGCAGCGGCTCCCCACCCGCCCCAAACAATCTGGCGCCCTAGGAACCAGCCTTGGGGGCCTTTCCCTAAATCCGGCCCTGGCGTCAATTCCGCTTGTGTCACTGTGGAATATCTTGAAAACTTCGGCCCCTGGCCCCTGTCTGCCTGTTTTGCAAGGCAGTGAAGGGGGGTTTCAGCACCACTGTTATAAACTGTTCTAAATCACCTTGCTTTGACACTATCAACTTCTTATAGTTGCGTCTCACAGACTGTGAGATTACTCGACTCTCAACACAGCAAGCAGGAGATAGACTTTTCTCAGGCTTCTTCAATGCTCACGGAGTTTATTCAGGAAACAGAAATACAGATAGATACAGTTTATCATATCCTAGCCACGCCAATCTTCATGTTGCGTTACAAGCTTCTTGATTCGACTTCCTGCTGAAGTCAATCAGGTACCTTCTTCCTAACTACGTTACACTAGACTACCTATGTACAGCATACATTATATCAGATTACATATAGAATGGAAATACTTAGAGGTTCCACTCAGCCTTTAGATCTAGTGGGAAAGTCAGAAGCAGAGTGAGCTCTGATTGCCCACATCGGTTTTAATACCGACTAGGAAAGAGTTAAATGTGACATCATATTCGCCATCCCCTAGACCAGACTATTGGTGGACCCACTCGTGGTGTCATCATACACACCTACTCGATTAATATTCGATGAGGCATTTGGCATACATACAGGAATGTGGATATTTACAAAACATGGTTGATGTTTAATGTTCTAGTGGCGGTACATGCCCAGGTCAGGGAGACCTGCAGCCTTGTCCATAGAACAGCTTCTTGGTATGTTCTAGTTCTGCTGACAGAACTGCAGATTTTCTCTCTAAGAGAAAATCCCCTTAAAGGGCAGGTCTGCTCCGCAAGCCTTTTTGACTAACTCAGTCCAAATAACTGAGGCCTACTTAAATTATAACAACAGGAATGGGGGAGACATGAGACACACACAGAGGACAGATTGAGGGGGATACTGGGCACCAGTAATCCCTCCTTAAACTTGCCTATGCGGTGGGGGTTTGGTTTTGGAACTTCAGGCCTGCTGTGTAAACCGGGGGGGGGGGGGGGGGGGAGGGGGCGGCACTCAGTTGGGACTGACTTGGACTTTGCATGAACAAATAAATACCTGGAACCTTCACTGCCTGTTCCTGATACATCTATCATTACTGACAATCGACGCTGAGAGCCTCATCCTCCTGAACCAAGGTAATAACCCTGTGTAATGCTAATGAACTATTGAACTGTGTTACTAGCCTCATTAGGGTTCTGGTGGGTTATTATCCTCTCTACTTCAGTCTGTATGCTTTGCACATTAAGACCTGGATGTAACCATAGTCAGGAGACAAATAACGTTTCCTGTTCACGCGGGGGCTTGTCTATAGGTGAAGACGTGGGCCGGGCTCAGAGCCACGGTAATAGACTGGGGCATAGAGACTGATTGGAGACATAACCTGTCAAGCCTTACAGGGTACTTGTGATAATGTTTACTATGCTAGGGGGTACTTGGTGAGTACAGGGTTTTAAAAGGGGTACATACCAATACAATGTTGAGAAACACTGATCTAGGGGACCCCTTGTTTTTTGTTTGCCCCATGGCTCCATTTCACCTAGAACCAGACCTGACTGTTTATATCTGAAAATTATAGCTATAGTATATATGGATGGTGAACGTTTTTTTTCTTTCCTTCTTAGATTTTTCCCATGTTATCTTTAACGCTGCACAGTACAGGCTGTGTTATCCTGACTCAGCGCATACCAGGGAGATTATGCAACTCCGGTAGGGAGAAGGTGAGACCGTCACAATCACTAGAGGAAAGGTGGACAGTAACTGTCATTAGTGGAGAGGTGGAGTAATATGTTATCAGATACAGTAACCTCATGCTTGTAGAATAAAGGTAAGAAGCAGGATTTGTTTACATGGTAATACAGCGAGTTCACTCTGCGTTTTTCACATGTAAAACAGATTTAGCCTATGTTGTTGTTTGTTTTCTAAAGATCTGTAATGCATTTTTCAATTACAGTAAGACCTTGTATTGACAGTAAAGGCTCATATACACTTCAAACAAAGTGCGCGATCCAACTCCATGACATGACCGACCGCACGACCAAGCGATTGCATTATTTTCCACGCACCACTGTGCATGCAAGAAGGATGACGGACTGCATGATATGGACCAATCAGAGAAGGTGGAGGAAAATAGGAATAGCACAAACATTTTAGACCAATCACAGAGCTCGAATGTTACCGAGTTTCACCAAGTCTTGTGATTGGTCTAAAATGTACACAGTATTCAAATTTCCCAGGAAAAATTCTACAGCCTGTGATTTGTGATTGCCCCAATGCTCCTGATTTGGAAGTTCTTTGGCTAATCAAAGAAATCGGTAGTGTATCAAGGAAGTCCGCACAATAGTGAACGTCTAAAAAAATTAGCGTAGTGCACAAAACCAACTTTTTAAAAAATGACATAACAAAAATTAGAACAAAGTTAACTCTTTCAGGCAGAGAAAGAAAAAAAAAGGAACACAGCATAGTTATTTGTGTGCTAGGCACTGTACATACACATGTCTATCTCATTATGTCACATGTCAGTTCAGGTGTCCTTTAAGAGAAAACGTGAATTGGATCAGGCACAGTGCCTCTTTGGATTGACCAATTTCCAGGCTGCATATGTTTTGGATTACATTTATATCCAGACAAATTAGTATATTTTGGTGAAGGGCAGTGGAGTTCTGTTTTATAATAATCACAAGTCAGTTCTGAATACAATTAAACTGCGTTTTTGATTAGCAAGATTTTAAAAGCACATCCTCAATTTGTTGTTAAGTGCTATGCCCATTGCTGGCAGACATGACAATGGTGTTGCAATACTGGTAATGAAAGAGCAAGGCATTATATACAGGCATTTTTTCTGTTGTACACAAAACAACATAAAATTGGGATCCTGGAATGCGTGAGATAGGGACATTAGTCCTGGCCTATTGGTGGGTGTAGTGTCCTGCTGAGGGAAGCGTGCAGCTTGTCCGGAGTTCTGGTTATGTAGAGTTGCTGGTCATGGCTTATCATCTGCATGGTCTGGCATTGGCGCACACCGCTACAGTACTGGGAGTTAAAGAAAACCTGAACTGAAAATTAAAAGTCAAAATAAGCATACACAAGTCATACTTACTTTCCATGTAGTCTACTCCTCAGTGTCTTTCTCCTGTCCCGCGTCCTGTTTGTTCACTGTGATCAAGGGAATTTTCCATCCTCCATTTTAAAAATTACCCATAACAGCTTTCTGGTCAGCACACAGTTAAACTAACATCGCACACTTGAGCCATAAGGAAACATGGACATTGCCTGGTACATCAGTTTTCCTCTCAGCTATAACTGACAGCAACTGATATTTTACTGACAGCAACAACTGTTCTATTTCAGTTGGCAAAATATTGTCAGAACTGGAAGGGATTATTGTCAGAAGAAAATGGTGAGCTTCTGAGAGGAACTGATGGCAAGGTAACTATGCAATGTTAATTTGAAGTTACCTCATGTCTTTATTTTAAATATTTTTACTCAGTACAGGTTCTCTTTAAGTATATATTTTATGTGTACAGGGAGATTTTTAATAAACATATTACGCTATTTAGGCATGTTTCTTTCTGTTTGTTTTCTATTCTAACGCTTGAAGACCCTCTTCTCCTCTTGCTGGTAGTGTCTTCTGTGTTGCCTGAAATATCGCTTGGATAGACACAATGACACACATTCATCCACTTGATGTATTTCATCTGGCATACACATAAAAAGGGCTCCAGGAAATTTGGGTGTATCCTGCTGTGGCAAATTTCCCGGTGCCGTTAATTGCTACTCCCCCACCAAGGTGCCTGGGAAGTGGGGTTAGGATGCAATTTGACTTCCCGCTATTGCCAGCGGACGAATCGTGCTGTTTTTATCATAGTTTGGGCTCTGTCTTTTGCCAGCACCCAAATTACTCACTGAGTGCCAAAATGGTGGTGCCCCAAATGTCTTCAACAGTGCGGTGCTCTTTCTACCTGGCTTGTTTCATCTGACCTTTCCTCTTTCTCCCCACCCATTCGGTTGGTACAACAGGTGAGGTATGCATAAGGTCTCCACCAGTGGCCACAGGAAATAAATGTAAGCCTTTGTCTAACATATTTGACTTTCCTATCCCCAATGAAGTTTGGCCGCAGCATTCCCCTCCGTGATTTTGCTACGTTTATAAATAAAGGCAGAGCCAGTGTGTTTATGCAAGCAACACCAATCAAAACATAAAATGTCTCTACTAACAACCAGAGAAAGAGTGAAAGAAGGCTTCCATGACACAGAGCAGCACGGAAGAACACCTACTAGGAGCATAAAGAAAAAATACTGTACTAAGTCCTGTGTGATTTATCAAAACACTTTTTTTTACATTTATGGCAAATGTGTAAGCGGCCTTAGGAAGGACTTTGTGCAGATAAGCTGAGTGGGGATGCTTGTCTGTAGGGAGGCTCATTTGGATTCTGCGGAAATGCAATCTCCGCATTTCTGCATCGGAATGCGGAAATCGGTAATACAAGTGCGGTAGGCGGAGTTTTGCGGATTTCCGCCGGAAACCGTGAAAATTTCCGCCTTCTTTAACATCGATTTTCTCAAAAACTATAAGGTATTTTTGAAAACTTTTTTTTCATCTTGATCACAGTCATCTGTTTAATATACCCTGAAAATTTGGTGTGTCTAGGACCTTAAACCAATCAAAGAATGGGGAAATTTCCGCATTTTCTGATTGGCTTATTCATTCTGAGTCTTCTGATTGGCTTAAAATTACTGGATATCGGATAATGCGGATTTTCTGCATTTTATAATACAGTCAAAAGGCGTAGATCTCTATCACCGGCGCTGCCGCTCCCCGCCGCGATCGTGCGCACCGAACCGGCTGCACTTAGCTGTCTTATGACAGCTAAGGCTTCCGGGTATCGGCAGGAGCCGTCACTGATTGGCTCCCTGCCGTGTGATCGCTGTGAGCCAATCACAGCGATCACCCTCCAAAAGGCAACATAGTTGCCGTTCCGCCTCCCTCTCCGCCTCCCTCTCCCTGTCACTGTGGATCTTGTGTGACAGGGAGAGACGCACAGCCTGCAGCCGTGACAGGCTGTGCGATTTTAGTGTAAAAAAACACTTTTTTATCCAGATCTCCCCCCCATGTATCCCTTGATCCCCTCCCAACCACCTATATATAGATATATATATCTATATATAGATATATATCTATATATAGATCTATATATATAGATCTATATATATATATATTATATATATAGATAGATATATCTATATATCTATATAGATATATCTATATAGATATATCTATATATCTATATCTATATATATATATCTATATATATATATATCTATATATCTATATATATATCTATATCTATATCTATAAATATATCTATATATATATATATATATATATATATATATATATATCTATAAATATATCTATCTATATATATATATATATATATATATATAAATATATATATATCTATATCTATATATATATTATATATATATATATATATATATATATATATATATATATATATATATATATATATATATATATATAGTTATAGATATATATAGATATATACATATAGATAGATAGATATCTATATATATATCTATATCTATATATCTATATATTTTACTGGATTGTGATTTTAACCACTTGCCGGCGGCAAAGTGGAGCCCGCAACGACCACAATACGCCGATCGGCGGCGGCTCGTTGCGGACTAGCTGGTCTGGGATCGCACGCTGGATGTGCCCACCCGCGACGTCAACCCGCCAGCCAATTAGCAGCGGCGGCGGGTTGTTAACCCCCGATCTGCCGCATGTAAAGCGGATAATACGCTTTGTAATGTATACAAAGCGTATTATACAGGCTGCCTCCTGCCCTGGTGGTCCCAGTGATCGAGGGACCACCAGGGCAGGTTGCAGCCCTCCTAGTAAGTACCCAAGCACACTGATCCTGCCCCCTGATCGCCCACTGCACCCATCAGACCCCCCCTGCCCACCCCTCAGACACCTGTTTGCACCCAATCACCCCCCTAATCACCCATTAATCACTCCCTGTCACTATCTCAATGCTATTTTTTAGATTAAGTCCTAAAATGCCCCCTGGGGGCTCCTGAACACCCCCACACACCCTTAGATCCTCCCTAGACCCTCCCCCCTGTGTACTGTATACATCTATTCATCCCTATAATCACCCACTGAACACCTGTCAATCACCCATCAATCACCCCCTGTCACCACCTGTCACTGCCACCCATCAGATCAGACCCTAACCTGCCTTTTGTGGGCACCTGATCACCCACCCACACCCTCAGATTGCGTGCAGACCCACCCTCAGATCACCTCCGAAAGTGCATTGTTTACATCTGTTCTCCCCTCTAATCATCCACTGATCACCCATCAATCACCCATCAATCACCCCGTCACCACCTGTCACTGCTACCCATCAGATCAGACACTAATCTGCCCCTTGCGGGCACCCAATCACCCGCCCACACCCTCAATTAGCCCCCCAGACCCCCTCTGATCAACTCGCCAGTGCATTGCTTGCATATATTCTGCTCTGTAATCACCCACTGATCACCTATCAACCACCCCGTCACCACCTGTCACTGCTACCCATCAGATCAGGCCCTAATATGCCCCCTGCGGGCTTCTGATCACCCGGCCAAACCCTCACCCGCCCCACCGCAGTGACAGAAATTTTTTTTCTGATCACTGCTGGTACGACTTAATTGCCATGTCCAGGTCACGATTTGAGAACATTCCTGCACTTCAGTGCCAATACAACCTGTCATCTAAGAAGCCACCTTGCTTATGACCGGTTCCACAAAATTCGGCCCCTCATAGACCACCTGTCATCAAAATTTGCAGATGCTTATACCCCTGAACAGTCATTTTGAGGCATTTGGTTTCCAGACTACTCCTCGTGGTTTTGGGCCCCTAAAATGCCAGGGCAGTATAGGAACCCCACAAGTGACCCCATTTTAGATAGAAGACACCCCAAGGTATTCCGTTAGGTGTATGACAAGTTTATAGAAGATTTTATTTTTTGTCAAAAGTTAGCGGAAATTGATTTGTATTGTTTTTTTTCACAAAGTGTCATTTTCCACTAACTTGTGACAAAAAATAAAATCTTCTATGAACTCACCATACACCTAACGGAATACCTTGGGGTGTCTTCTTTCTAAAATGGGGTCACTTGTGGGGTTCCTATACTGTCCTGGCATTTTAGGGGCCCTAAACCGCGAGGAGTAGTCTAGAAAATAAATGCCTCAAAATGACCTGTGAAATCCTAAACGTACTCATAGGACTTTGGGAACCTTAGCGCAGTTAGGGTGCAAAAAAGTGTCACACATGTGGTATCGCCGTACTCAGGAGAAGTAGTATAATGTGTTTTGGGGTGTATTTTTACACATACCCATGCTGGGTGGGAGAAATATCTCTGTAAATGGACAATTGTGTGTAAAAAAATCAAAAGAAATCTCATTTATGGTGGTCATACATGGTACAATTTTTTCATACAATCTTACCATTTCTATGTAGTATAAGGGTAAATTAAGTGAATATACTGAAAGGATAATTTAGGCAGTTCCCTTATATTACATAGAAATTGTAAGATTGTATGAAAAAATTGTACCATGTATGGTCACCATTACAGAGATATTTCTCCCACCCATCATGGGTATGTGTAAAAATACACCCCAAAACACATTATACTATTTCTCCTGAGTAAGGCGATACCACATGTGTGACATTTCTTTTGCAGCCTAGGTGCGCTAAGGGGCCCAAAGTCCTATGAGCACCTTTAGGCTTTACAGGGGTGCTTACAATTTAGCACCCCCCAAAATGCCAGGACAGTAAACACACCCCACAAATGACCCCATTTTGGAAACTAGACACTGCAAGGTATTCAGAGAGGGGCATGGTGAGTCCGTGGCAGATTTCCTTTTTTTTTAGTCACCAGTTAGCAGAAATGGAAACTTTTTTTTATTTTTTATTTTTTTTGTCACAAAGTGTCATTTTCCGCTAACTTGTGACAAAAGATAAAATCTTCTATGAACTCACCATGCCTCTTAGTGAATACTTTGGGGTGTCTTCTTTCCAAAATGGGGTCATTTGGGGGGTATTTATACTATCCTGGAATTCTAGTACCTCATGAAACCTGACAGGTGCTCAGAAATGAGAGAGATGCTTCAAAATGGGAAAATTCAATGTTTGCACCATCGTTTGTAAACGCTATAACTTTTACCCAAACCAATAAATATACACCGAATGGGTTTTTTTTAATCAAAAACATGTTTGTCTGCATTTTTCGCGCTGCATGTATACAGAAATTTTACTTTATTTGAAAAATGTCAGCACAGAAAGTTAAAAAAAATCATTTTTTTGCCAAAATTCATGTCTTTTTTGATGAATATAATAAAAAGTAAAAATCAGCAATCAAATAGCACCAAAAGAAAGCTGTATTAGCGACAAGAAAAGGAGGTAAAATTCATTTAGATGGTAGCTGGTATGGTTGAGCAATAAACCATTAAACCTGCAGTGGTCTGAATGGAAAAAAGGCTCTGGTCCTTAAGGGGTGAAAAGACTGCGGTCCTTAAGTGGTTAAACAGAAGACTGGGAACAAGATGGAAAAAAAAAGTTTTCAAAAAGACCTTATAGTTTTTGAGAAAATCGATGTTAAAGTCATCGGAAATTTCTGAGATTTCTGGCAGAAATCCGCATCGGAATGTGGAAATCGGTAGTGTAATCGGTAGTGCTATCGGTAATCGGCAATGGCGGAATGCAGATTTTTCGCGGAATCGGAAATTGGCATTTCCGACCATCCCTACTTGTCTGATCACTCTATTATCAGAATGGCATCCATAATAAAAGGGCACCTGGAAGTATAGGTACACAAAACCGATATTCTGTTATTAAAGTGTAAAGAAGGATCATAAAATATCGGTATTAACCCCCTTGGCATTATGATTCTTTCCGGATTTTAGGGTCTAAAAGCGGTGCAATTTTTTTTTGCACCCTTTCAGACCCTAAAACCTGGAAAAGAATCATGCTGCCATGGAGATCTGCAGCAGTTCCACAATCACTCACCTCTCTGGCTCCAGCGCTGCAGTTTTCTCTCCATCCTCTGGGTGGTGCTGCAACGCTAAAGAGAGATTGCCGGCTGTCGCCATGATGACAGCCGGCAATCTCACCAGAAGGAAGCAGAGCCTCGGAGGAGTGGAAGAAGAATGGCGGCCGATGTCGGGAGGTATGTAGAAACATCCGCTGTGTGCATTGCTCTGCACACAGCCTCCGGTGGCTACCCCGAGCACAGGTCGGGATTACCACTGTGAGCTGCGGTTTTCCGCCCCAACCCCAGCTCGGGATTACCACCAAGGAGGTTAAATACCCATATTTTACTATACATAAACCTAGCCCTACTCTCACACAGAACCCTACCCTGTGCTGCCTAACTCTAACTGCCTCCCAGCACACAAACTGACGCCTAACCCCAACCACCCCTCCGCACACCTTACCTTAACCTATTGCCCATTGAAATTGTGGCGTTGAGCGATCATTTGGGTTCCCGCTAAGCATCAGCATCACGGGCGCCCAAATTTCACCTCAATACCGCTATTTTAATGGGCGCCTATAGCGGTGCTCAATCTTCCACCTATAGCGGGAGCACTAATTTCCTGCTCCCATCAGAATGACCAGATAACACTGCAAACTCCACTGCATAAGGAGGGTGTTCTAAGAGCTCCAAGCACGATGTTTTGCTTTTCTTGCAAAGCACCCCCTCACTGCTGACAGCACCACAAGGCTGGAAAACAGAGTTAAAGGGGACTTCCTTATTCACCGGGGTTCTCACTCTGTGGTCAATGCCAGCAGCAATGGTTGGGGGTCATAGATAGTAAATAGGTTCACAAAAACAAGCACAAAAAGAAAAGAAAATGAGATGAAAAAGGAATAAAAAAAAGTACAGGCTACAGGCCCTAAACATGCCCTAAAAGTTTACATTTGGTTGAGCCACCCATTTGCCTACATATTATACTTAATCAGAAGCAGGATTCAAAAACTTGAAAGTTGAGTTGTCATTGTAAAGCAGTCTGTATTATTTTCTCATGTATTACTGGGCGGTGCAATGGTTATACATTGAAAAGTTTCAAGGCCATTATCTGTGCAAGCAGATAAAAGCAATAGATGTATAGCAGAAGCACAGAAGAGAGAAACCTCTAGTTTGCTTTCAGTTCAGCCCTAGCAGTGTGACACAGTAAGTACCTTCTTCATCTCACTTTGCTGTAAGTACAGTATGTATGAATGTCTTTGCAATGCGCAGGGATGGTCGTAGTCAGCCAAGTTCGGAACTTCACTTAGTTTTACGCAATTACGCTTCACCAAACTACAGCTTCGAAATCAAATATTCGCTTCGTATGCATTTCGTAGAATACGCGTTAAAATATGCAATTACGCGTAGTGCGAAGCGTAGTGTATGCAGATGCTTATGCCCGTATGTAGAAAATTGTACGCATGAATTCCTCTTTAAATGCTTGTCGGGAACTCTTCTATGCGTACATTGCCCTTTCCAATGCGTAAATTTGTAAGCATACAATCGCACGCGGAAAATTAGACGCGAGTAACGCATTCATAGTTCACTACACAATACACATGTTAACTACGCATAGTGGGCGTAAGCTACGCGTAGCGGTACTTCGCTTTGTGTAAATTCGTAAGCGTAGTCTTGAAACTTCACCTACAAACTACGATGCGTAGATGCGAACTGCGATGCGTAAATTCGCACTGGCGTAGTTTCTGCTCATCCCTGTGCGTGGGTAGCAGGGAATGTGTGGAAAGCAGGAAATTTGGGCGCAGGAGGCAAGTGGAAAATTTGGGCGCCGCCATTAACTCTCATGTTAAATATCATTTGACGGGTGCCCGGTGAATAATAACGTTTACAAACATACTTACCATAGTTATTGTGTCTATCTACGTAAACTTTAATAACAAAATTTCAAAAATATCAAGATAAACAATATGGGAGTCTCAGGGTTAGCCTCCACTAGGGGGGTCTCGTTAGGCACCACCAGGGCAATCTAGGGTTAGGCATCATCAGGGGGGTCTTAGGGTTAGGCACCACCAGGGGGTCTTAGGGTTAGGCACCACCAGGTGGGTCCTAGGGTTAGGCACCACCCGGGGAGATTAGGGTTAGGCACCCCCAGTGGCAGTGGCGTAGCTAAGAAGCTGTGGGCCCCAGTGCAAGGTTTACATTGGGGCCCTTCAAGCACTCTAGAAGTGAATACTATCAGCACAGGACAAATGAAGAGCTAATACTGTAGTTGAGATTGGGCCCCTTGGGGCCCCTCTAGCCCACGGGCCCCATTGCAACCTCTGCACCCCCTATTGCTACGCCACTGACCAGGGGGTCTTAGGGTTAGGCACCACAAGGGTAGTGTTGGGCAAACACCTGGATGTTCGGGTTCGCGAACGTTCGCCGAATATGGCCGCGATGTTCGGGTGTTCGCGCCAAACTCTGAACATAATGGAAGTCAATGGGGACCTGAACTTTCGTGCTTTGTAAAGCCTTCTTACATGCTACATACCCCAAATTTACAGGGTATGTGCACCTTGGGAGTGGGTACAAGAGGAAAAAAAATTAGCAAAAAGAGCTTATAGTTTTTGAGAAAATCGATTTTAAAGTTTCAAAGGGAAAACTGTCTATTAAATGCGGGAAATGTCTGTTTTCTTTGCATAGGTAGCATGCATTTTGCCGCCATGCAGTCATAAATGTAATAAAGATAAGAGGTTCCATAAACAGGGACCGAAAACGCTAACCCAGCAGCAAGCAGCACACGTGATGGAACAGGAGGAGGCGCAGGAGGAGAAGGCCACGCTTTGAGACACAACAACCCAGGCCTTGCATGAGGACAAGAAGCGTGCGGATAGCATGCTTTTTACCGCCATGCAGTCATAAACGTAATACAGATAAGAGGTTTAATAAACAGGGACCGGAAACGCTAACCCATCACAGATGGTCATTGTTTATGTTACTTGGTTGGGGTCCAGGAGTGTTGCATAGTCGTTTCCAATCCAGGATTGATTCATTTTAATTTGAGTCAGACGGTCTGCATTTTCTGTGGAGAGGCGGATACGCCGATCTGTGACGATGCCTCCGGCAGCACTGAAACAGCGTTCCGACATAACGCTGGCTGCCGGGCAAGCCAGCACCTCTATTGCGTACATTGCCAGTTCGTGCCAGGTGTCTAGCTTCGATACCCAATAGTTGAAGGGGACACAGAGCACAATGCTATACAGTGGCGGGTGAGCGGTGTACTACTGTTCCCAGCAGAGACACAGAGTGGCAGTAAACACAATGCTATATAGTGTGGGTGAGCGGTGTACTACTGTTCCCAGCAGCGACACAGAGCACAATGCTATACAGTGGTGGGTGAGCGGTGTACTACTGTTCCCAGCAGAGACACAGAGTGGCAGTAAACACAATGCTATATAGTGTGGGTGAGCGGTGTACTACTGTTCCCAGCAGCGACACAGAGCACAATGCTATACAGTGGTGGGTGAGCGGTGTACTACTATTCCCAGCAGCGACACAGAGCACAATGCTATACAGTGGCGGGTGAGCGGTGTACTACTGTTCCCAGCAGAGACACAGAGTGGCAGTAAACACAATGCTATATAGTGTGGGGTAGCGGTGTACTACTGTTCCCAGCAGCGACACAGAGCACAATGCTATATGGTGGTGGGTGAGCGGTGTACTACTGTTCCCAGCAGCGACACAGAGCACAATGCTATACACTGGTGGGTGAGCGGTGTACTACTATTCCCAGCAGCGACACAGAGCACAATGCTATACAGTGGTGGGTGAGCGGTGTACTACTGTTCCCAGCAGAGAAACAGAGTGGCAGTAAACACAATGCTATATAGTGTGGGTGAGCGGTGTACTACTGTTCCCAGCAGCGACACAGAGCACAATGCTATACAGTGGTGGGTGAGCGGTGTACTACTGTTCCCAGCAGCGACACAGAGCACAATGCTATACAGTGGTGGGTGAGCGGTGTACTACTGTTCCCAGCAGCGACACAGAGCACAATGCTATACAGTGGTGGGTGAGTGGTGTACTACTGTTCCCAGCAGAGACACAGAGTGGCAGTAAACACAATGCTATATAGTGTGGGTGAGCGGTGTACTACTGTTCCCAGCAGCGACACAGAGCACAATGCTATACAGTGGTGGGTGAGCGGTGTACTACTGTTCCCAGCAGAGACACAGAGTGGCAGTAAACACAATGCTATATAGTGTGGGTGAGCGGTGTACTACTGTTCCCAGCAGCGACACAGAGCACAATGCTATACAGTGGTGGGTGAGCGGTGTACTACTATTCCCAGCAGCGACACAGAGCACAATGCTATACAGTGGCGGGTGAGCGGTGTACTACTGTTCCCAGCAGAGACACAGAGTGGCAGTAAACACAATGCTATATAGTGTGGGGTAGCGGTGTACTACTGTTCCCAGCAGCGACACAGAGCACAATGCTATATGGTGGTGGGTGAGCGGTGTACTACTGTTCCCAGCAGCGACACAGAGCACAATGCTATACACTGGTGGGTGAGCGGTGTACTACTATTCCCAGCAGCGACACAGAGCACAATGCTATACAGTGGTGGGTGAGCGGTGTACTACTGTTCCCAGCAGAGAAACAGAGTGGCAGTAAACACAATGCTATATAGTGTGGGTGAGCGGTGTACTACTGTTCCCAGCAGCGACACAGAGCACAATGCTATACAGTGGTGGGTGAGCGGTGTACTACTGTTCCCAGCAGCGACACAGAGCACAATGCTATACAGTGGTGGGTGAGCGGTGTACTACTGTTCCCAGCAGCGACACAGAGCACAATGCTATACAGTGGTGGGTGAGTGGTGTACTACTGTTCCCAGCAGAGACACAGAGTGGCAGTAAACACAATGCTATATAGTGTGGGTGAGCGGTGTACTACTGTTCCCAGCAGCGACACAGAGCACAATGCTATACAGTGGTGGGTGAGCGGTGTACTACTGTTCCCAGCAGAGACACAGAGTGGCAGTAAACACAATGCTATATAGTGTGGGTGAGCGGTGTACTACTGTTCCCAGCAGCGACACAGAGCACAATGCTATACAGTGGTGGGTGAGCGGTGTACTACTATTCCCAGCAGCGACACAGAGCACAATGCTATACAGTGGCGGGTGAGCGGTGTACTACTGTTCCCAGCAGAGACACAGAGTGGCAGTAAACACAATGCTATATAGTGTGGGGTAGCGGTGTACTACTGTTCCCAGCAGCGACACAGAGCACAATGCTATATGGTGGTGGGTGAGCGGTGTACTACTGTTCCCAGCAGCGACACAGAGCACAATGCTATACACTGGTGGGTGAGCGGTGTACTACTATTCCCAGCAGCGACACAGAGCACAATGCTATACAGTGGTGGGTGAGCGGTGTACTACTGTTCCCAGCAGAGAAACAGAGTGGCAGTAAACACAATGCTATATAGTGTGGGTGAGCGGTGTACTACTGATCCCAGCAGCGACACAGAGCACAATGCTATACAGTGGTGGGTGAGCGGTGTACTACTGTTCCCAGCAGCGACACAGAGCACAATGCTATACAGTGGTGGGTGAGCGGTGTACTACTGTTCCCAGCAGCGACACAGAGCACAATGCTATACAGTGGTGGGTGAGTGGTGTACTACTGTTCCCAGCAGAGACACAGAGTGGCAGTAAACACAATGCTATATAGTGTGGGTGAGCGGTGTACTACTGTTCCCAGCAGCGACACAGAGCACAATGCTATACAGTGGTGGGTGAGCGGTGTACTACTGTTCCCAGCAGAGACACAGAGTGGCAGTAAACACAATGCTATATAGTGTGGGTGAGCGGTGTACTACTGTTCCCAGCAGCGACACAGAGCACAATGCTATACAGTGGTGGGTGAGCGGTGTACTACTATTCCCAGCAGCGACACAGAGCACAATGCTATACAGTGGCGGTGTGAGCGGTGTACTACTGTTCCCAGCAGAGACACAGAGTGGCAGTAAACACAATGCTATATAGTGTGGGGTAGCGGTGTACTACTGTTCCCAGCAGCGACACAGAGCACAATGCTATATGGTGGTGGGTGAGCGGTGTACTACTGTTCCCAGCAGCGACACAGAGCACAATGCTATACACTGGTGGGTGAGCGGTGTACTACTATTCCCAGCAGCGACACAGAGCACAATGCTATACAGTGGTGGGTGAGCGGTGTACTACTGTTCCCAGCAGAGAAACAGAGTGGCAGTAAACACAATGCTATATAGTGTGGGTGAGCGGTGTACTACTGTTCCCAGCAGCGACACAGAGCACAATGCTATACAGTGGTGGGTGAGCGGTGTACTACTGTTCCCAGCAGCGACACAGAGCACAATGCTATACAGTGGTGGGTGAGCGGTGTACTACTGTTCCCAGCAGCGACACAGAGCACAATGCTATACAGTGGTGGGTGAGTGGTGTACTACTGTTCCCAGCAGAGACACAGAGTGGCAGTAAACACAATGCTATATAGTGTGGGTGAGCGGTGTACTACTGTTCCCAGCAGCGACACAGAGCACAATGCTATACAGTGGTGGGTGAGCGGTGTACTACTGTTCCCAGCAGAGACACAGAGTGGCAGTAAACACAATGCTATATAGTGTGGGTGAGCGGTGTACTACTGTTCCCAGCAGCGACACAGAGCACAATGCTATACAGTGGTGGGTGAGCGGTGTACTACTATTCCCAGCAGCGACACAGAGCACAATGCTATACAGTGGCGGGTGAGCGGTGTACTACTGTTCCCAGCAGAGACACAGAGTGGCAGTAAACACAATGCTATATAGTGTGGGGTAGCGGTGTACTACTGTTCCCAGCAGCGACACAGAGCACAATGCTATATGGTGGTGGGTGAGCGGTGTACTACTGTTCCCAGCAGCGACACAGAGCACAATGCTATACACTGGTGGGTGAGCGGTGTACTACTATTCCCAGCAGCGACACAGAGCACAATGCTATACAGTGGTGGGTGAGCGGTGTACTACTGTTCCCAGCAGAGAAACAGAGTGGCAGTAAACACAATGCTATATAGTGTGGGTGAGCGGTGTACTACTGATCCCAGCAGCGACACAGAGCACAATGCTATACAGTGGTGGGTGAGCGGTGTACTACTGTTCCCAGCAGCGACACAGAGCACAATGCTATACAGTGGTGGGTGAGCGGTGTACTACTGTTCCCAGCAGCGACACAGAGCACAATGCTATACAGTGGTGGGTGAGTGGTGTACTACTGTTCCCAGCAGAGACACAGAGTGGCAGTAAACACAATGCTATATAGTGTGGGTGAGCGGTGTACTACTGTTCCCAGCAGCGACACAGAGCACAATGCTATACAGTGGTGGGTGAGCGGTTTACTACTGTTCCCAGCAGAGACACAGAGTGGCAGTAAACACAATGCTATATAGTGTGGGGTGAGCGGTGTACTACTGTTCCCAGCAGCGACACAGAGCACAATGCTATACAGTGGTGGGTGAGCGGTGTACTACTGTTCCCAGCAGCGACACAGAGCACAATGCTATACAGTGGTGGGTGAGCGGTGTACTACTGTTCCCAGCAGCGACACAGAGCACAATGCTATACAGTGGTGGGTGAGTGGTGTACTACTGTTCCCAGCAGAGACACAGAGTGGCAGTAAACACAATGCTATATAGTGTGGGTGAGCGGTGTACTACTGTTCCCAGCAGCGACACAGAGCACAATGCTATACAGTGGTGGGTGAGCGGTTTACTACTGTTCCCAGCAGAGACACAGAGTGGCAGTAAACACAATGCTATATAGTGTGGGTGAGCGGTGTACTACTGTTCCCAGCAGCGACACAGAGCACAATGCTATACAGTGGTGGGTGAGTGGTGTACTACTATTCCCAGCAGCGACACAGAGCACAATGCTATACAGTGGCGGGTGAGCGGTGTACTACTGTTCCCAGCAGAGACACAGAGTGGCAGTAAACACAATGCTATATAGTG
Source organism: Hyperolius riggenbachi (assembly GCF_040937935.1). Classification (NCBI taxonomy): domain Eukaryota; kingdom Metazoa; phylum Chordata; class Amphibia; order Anura; family Hyperoliidae; genus Hyperolius; species Hyperolius riggenbachi. The sequence goes on from NC_090649.1 coordinate 64,922,092, forward strand.
TGGGGGAGCGGTTTACTACTGTTCCCAGCAGCGACACAGAGCACAATGCTATATGGTGGTGGGTGAGCGGTGTACTACTGTTCCCAGCAGCGACACAGAGCACAATGCTATACACTGGTGGGTGAGCGGTGTACTACTATTCCCAGCAGCGACACAGAGCACAATGCTATACAGTGGTGGGAGAGCGGTGTACTACTGTTCCCAGCAGAGACACAGAGTGGCAGTAAACAGAATGCTATATAGTGTGGGTGAGCGGTGTACTACTGTTCCCAGCAGCGACACAGAGCACAATGCTATACAGTGGTGGGTGAGCGGTGTACTACTGTTCCCAGCAGCGACACAGAGCACAATGCTATACAGTGGTGGGTGAGCGGTGTACTACTGTTCCCAGCAGCGACACAGAGCACAATGCTATACAGTGGTGGGTGAGTGGTGTACTACTGTTCCCAGCAGCGATACAGAGCACAATGCTATACAGTGGTGGGTGAGCGGTGTACTACTGTTCCCAGCAGAGACACAGAGTGGCAGTAAACACAATGCTATATAGTGTGGGTGAGCGGTGTACTACTGTTCCCAGCAGCGACACAGAGCACAATGCTATACAGTGGTGGGTGAGCGGTGTACTACTGTTCCCAGCAGAGACACAGAGTGGCAGTAAACACAATGCTATACAGTGGTGGCTGAGAGGTGTACTACTGTTCCCAGCAGCGACACAGAGCACAATGCTATACAGTGGTGGGTGGGTGAGCGGTGTACTACTGTTCCCAGCAGCGACACAGAGCACAATGCTATACAGTGGTGGGTGAGCGGTGTACTACTGTTCCCAGCAGAGACACAGAGTGGCAGTAAACACAATGCTATATAGTGTGGGTGAGCGGTGTACTACTATTCCCAGCAGCGACACAGAGCACAATGCTATACAGGGTGAGCGGTGTACTACTGTTCCCAGCAGACACACAGAGTGGCAGTAAACACAATGCTATATAGTGTGGGTGAGCGGTGTACTACTGTTCCCAGCAGACACACAGAGTGGCAGTAAACACAATGCTATATAGTGTGGGTGAGCGGTGTACTACTATTCCCAGCAGCGACACAGAGCACAATGCTATACAGGGTGAGCGGTGTACTACTGTTCCCAGCAGAGAGACACAGAGTGGCAGTAAACACAATGCTATATAGTGTGGGTGAGCGGTGTACTACTATTCCCAGCAGCGACACAATGACCGGGGGACCCTGGCTAGCCTGGCTGGAGAGAGAACTACCCTGCCTGCCTACCCAAAGCTAAACCCACAGACAAATGGCGGAGAAATGACGTGGATCGGGTATTTATTCACCCGAACCACGTGACCCGTTCGGCCAATCAGAGCGCGTTCGGGTCCGAACCACGTGACCCGTTCAGCCAATCACAGCGCTACCCGAACATTCGGGTAACGTTCGGCCATGCGCTCTTAGTTCGGCCATATGGCCGAACAGTTTGGCCGAACACCTTTAGGTGTTCGTCCGAACTCGAACATCACCCGAACAGGGTGATGTTCTGCAGAACCCGAACAGTGGCGAACACTGTTCGCCCAACACTACACAAGGGAGGTATTAGGGTTAGGCACCACCAGGGGAGTCTTAGGGTTAGGGTTAGGTAGAGGGAGGATTCTGTGTTAGGGTAGGGTTAGGCTTAGTTGTAGTAAAATATTGTTAATATTTACCAATGTTTTACTATAGTTACTACGATTGTACATATATTTTCCTTTTCATTGTTATAAATGATATTTTCAGATTTTATTACATGACGAAACAATAAAATATGGTTATAAACAATATTATAAAATGATTACGATTGTACATATGTTTTTGTTTTCATTGTTGTAAACAGTATTTTCAGATTTTATTACATAAAGAAAAGATAAAATATGGTTATAGACAACATTATGAAATTTCGAAAAACAATACTAGTTGATTGGCAGCCCTGACAGTAGTGTTAGAAATACCCGATCTGCTGCTTGCTTGTTCTGGGTCTATGGCTAAAAGTATTAGAGGCAGAGGTTCAGCAGAATAGTCAGGCAACTGGTATTGCTTAAAAGGAAATAAATATGGCAGCCTCCACATACCTCTCACTGCAGTTGTCCTTTAAGCACCTCTGTACTTACCTTAGGTAGCTTTGCTCGGGTCAGATAGCCTATAATAATAGTTATACTTTTTACTTGACATCAACCATCTAATTTTATTTACAACATTTTTTTCTGTAGATACTACAGAAGACATGTTGGCCATTGATCCGGTCACTATTCTTCTATCTGTCATTGTCATCCTTTTCTTGGCCACTGTATACAACAGTCAGAAGAAAGACAAGAACAAGAATTTCCCACCTGGGCCCCGACCATTGCCCATCATCGGAAACATACACCAGCTCGACATGAAGAAACCTCACAAAACATTCATCGAGGTAACATATTGTGTTTCCAAAAGCATCTGGCATTAAAACCATTACTGTATTTCCACATTCCATGGAAGTGCCCTCCAACACAAATTCTTTGGAGAAAAATAGCAAAACTAATAGGGCAAATTCTAGGTCATAACTTTTCAATTCCTCCTGAGCTGGCACTACTTCATATTGATATTAGTACATTCCCTCCAACAACTCGTACTTCTATCTCTCATATACTCTGTGCTACAAGACAGTCCCATTTACAACATTGGGGCTCTCCCTCAACCCCAATTTTACCACAGTTACTGTTACTTTCCCTTCGCAACTTAAAGCTTAAATATCTCTCCAAAAAGAGCCGGGATGTAAGCAATTCTCTCCAAACTTTATCATCTTTAGACCTATCAGTCATCTAAGACCTTAACCTCCTTGCCGGTTATCCCGAGCTCAGCTCGGGGTAACCTGCGCAGGAGGATATCTCAGGCCCCGCTGGGCCGATTTGCATAATTTTTGTCCCTACACGCAGCTAGCACTTTGCTAGCTGCGTGTAGGTCGCGATCGCCGCCGCTCGCCGCCGATTCGCCGCTACCCGCCGCGCCGAGCCGCCCCCCACCCGCCCCAGACCCCTGCGCAGCCTGGCCAATCAGTGCCAGGCAGCGCTAAGGGGCGGATCGGAGTTCCCTCTGACGTCACGACGTCTATGACGTCGGTGACGTCATCCCGCCCGGTCGCCATGGCGACCGGGGAAGCCCTGCAGGAAATCCCGTTCTCAACGGGATTCCCTGCATACTCTGATCGCCGAAAGCGATCGGAGTGGGTGGGGGGATGGGGCGCTGGGCTCGCTACATGATTTAAAAAAAAAATTAAAAAAAAGTGCGGCGCTGCCTCCTTGCCGGATTTTTTAGACCGGCAAGGAGGTTAAACAAGGTTAATTCTATACCACACCACTATTTTCTTGATTTGCCTGTGTAGAAGGATGTTCTTCTTGATATATTAAAGTGATTATCTATATCTTCATTTTTCTTCTTTTTTTTGTTTTCTTTCTTTTCTTCATCTACATTACCTCGAGTTACTGTTACTCTTTTATAGTGGTATAAATGCTTATATTCTTAAAGTTGTATACTTGGTTCTACTTCCCTTGTATACTAATATTGTCCTCTAGTGGGCGGCATTGCCGGAAGTCACACGGCGAGAAGAGGAAGAAAGGTGATTACCTACCCTCTCACTCGCACTTTACTTTTGCCACACATAGCTGGAGGGGAAGCGGGGGGACCCAGGCGAGGGGGGGTGATCTTATCACTGTGCCCACTACCCCCATCCTGGCTGCTACTCCCTCAGGCTACCTGGGGGACAACTATTGGGGTGACGTGAAGGATGGAGCAGGCAGTAGGCAATGTGGATCTCCCTCCGTTTCTGTGTGCAAGAATAGCCTGTGTAGAGGGAGATCCGTTTTTGCATTGCCCTTCATCACCCCTCCATGTAACCGGGAGCGATCAGGGTCCGTGAAAACCCTGCAAATACGGACCCTGCATTCAGTTTTGCAGCACAGATCGCCCGCAGAGCCGTTTTTGAACAGGGTGAAGACGGACGCTATTTTTAACATTGTTATCCGTGGCTCTTGTTTTTGATCCGGGCCCCAAAACAAAGTCACGGATATGTTTTTAAAACAAGTGTGAACCGGCCCTCTGCCCAAACATTTTATTTAAGTTTGGAGAGAGGAAGGGTTAAAACCTCAGGATCAGGTAAATTGGATGCCAGCTTTGGCAGGTGTACAATAGAGCACAATGTTAAACTTGGGTCTTACATTTCTGAGCTGATGAGTTGGGCAACCGTTATGAACTATTCTCTGTCAGTAGTAGTTAGGCAGTCTAACTCCAATCTTAGTAGTGTAACTGCAATCTCTCCTCTCTCCTATGCCCAGCACTAACATTCACCACCAGACATGCACACCAACATCCTTGACGTTGACCTTGTCCAGGCTTTTGGTGTGCATGTCTGGTGGTAGTGGTGGTGAAGCCCTGATAAAATCCCGACTGAGCATTCAGTCTGGCTTTGCTCAGGAATCTTTATAGCTGAGTCATTATAGCAGAGCCACAAGGGGGCAGGCTTGGGCTTGAAAAGACATCAAATTAGACAGACTCAGCTATAAAGATTCCTGAGCAAAGCCAGACTGAATGCTCAGTCAGGATTTTATCAGGGCTGATTAGAAGCAAGCTGAACAGTTAAAAATGAAACAGAGATCAAGGTAGGTGTTTTCTCTGATATATATGGTAAAATGCATGAGGGTGCTTCGTCTCTGGTTCACTTTAAGAAGACCTACCCACCCCCTACCTCACAGTAACTTTCTACTGATTACTTATTCTACAGCCCTACTGAGTGTGTTCACCTCCCCTCCCCTTAGACTGTAAGCCTTTGGCAGGGTCCTTCCTTCCCTAGTGTATTCTACACATGATCGTGTGCCCCAATCATTGTGCTCCTTTCCTATGACCGCTTCATACTTGTATTACTGGGCCTACCTATCTAGCCCAAAATCGCATGATCATGTACTTTGTACCATTTGCCTTGTACAGCTTTGTCCTACGTTGTTATGTCTGTCATCCTTTGTATCATTGTATGTCTTTATTGTCCAGCGCTGCATAATATGTTGGAGCTTCATAAATACAATAAATAATAACTTTCTCAGTAACGATTGTCCCCATTTATTTTTTCCCGAACTAGGTCCAATTGTCTTTCCTTCGCGTACATGCAAAAAAGGAGTCTGTTTTTTTTTGTTTCTATGTTATAAATGAAAATCTAGTGCTAAATATGGTGAATTAACGTTAATGAAATGGTAAAATACCGTCTATATGAAAAAAAAAGATATACAGTACACTTTTAATAAACATAGAAATATTGTAGATATTACAGGTATTTTACTGCAATTATACCTAACTGTACTCTCACACAGAACTCTCCCTATAACTATCCCTAACCCCTAGACCCCCCTTTGTGTTAATAAGCATAGTTTAATAAATTGTATATGCTACAAATATTGTACTAGAACTATATCTAAACCTAGTCTCACACAGAACCCTTACTGCACCTATCCCTAACCCCTAGACCCCCCCTGGTGGTGCCTAACCCTAAGACCACCCCCCTGGTGGTGCCTAACCCTAAAACACTCCTGGTGGTGCCTAACCCTGAACCCCCTGGTGGTGCCTGACCCTAACCACCCCCTTCCCCCAGGAGTGCCTAACCCTAACCACCCCCTGATGGTGCCTAACCCTAACTATCCCCCTGGTGGTGCCTAACTCTAACCACTCCCCTGGTGGTGCCTAAACCTAACCATCCCCACTGCACAAACACCCTTACACACATAGAAACAATAATATATTTGATACCGTAAAAATAACATGAATAGAATAATTTATATATTTTTAATACAGTAAATAGACTTACAATCACTTAAACATTTAAAATATTATGAATAGTAAAAGTTATATATTTGTAATAGCATAAATAGCCTTACAATCATGTACACATAAAAAAAATCTTAAAATAATGGTAATATTAAAAGCAATATATTAGTAAGATAATAAATCTGAAAACTATAATTTACGCATTATAATTCTGAAAACAAGGTTAATACTAAAAACGATATATTTGTAATAAAATAAGCTTGAAAACGATATTTAACTATTATACTTATGAAAGCGAAAGTGTACTTATTACACTCCTGAAAGCAAAATTTAAATATGATCAAACAATTTAAACTGAAAGTAAAAACGAATTTGTAAACGATATTTGTAATAAACCTTCTGTAAACAAAAACTTTTGTTAACACGATCCCTTCAACTGCTATTTCTGGGGCACCGAAATTTACTCTCTGGTGCCCAATAGCCGATATTTTGCATTGCAGTGTATGGGTGCGCCCTTTTTGTCCACTAGCCATATACGCCCTTTTTTCCTGCTCCCCATCCTTCTGCATCCCCTTCTACTAATCAATGATGAGCTAAAATGCCAATATTCTCTTTGCGTTATTTTTGTGAAAATAAGAACTATTTTATTTTCGACAAGCGAAAATAAGCTTGCATAATTTAGCATTTTTTTCGCTTTTATTTTCGCTTAAAGGGATCCCGAACAGTGCCTGAAATTAAAAGATGACACTTACCTGGGGCTTCTTCCAGCTCACCGTAGGCGGCGAGGTCCCCCAGCGTCCTCCTGGTGCCTCCGCTACTATCGACACCTGGGACTCTTCCTGGTTAATGACGCATGGCGTCATCACGCCCGACCACTTTGCGTCATCATGCTGGCCGGCGTGACAGGTCTGCACATGCCGGGGTGATGACGCCATGCATTATTCACCAGGAAGAGCCGGCCCGACACCCGGCCCGGGTGTCGCCAGTAACGGGGGATGGTGGAGGCACAAGGAGAGGAGCCAGGAGGACGTCGGGGGACCTCGCCGCCTACGGTGAGCTGGAAGAAGCCCCAGGTAAGTGTAATCTTTTAATTTCAGGCACTGCTAGGGGTCCCTTTAAAAAGCCAAAACTTTGTTTAGCGTTTTTTTTCCTTTGATTTTTCAATTTTTGTAATGCCTAATATGGGGAGAGACGAAATTACTTCCTCTAAATGTTTGCATTTTTACGCAAAGCACATTTCAAACACAGCAGTTATTTTCGAAAATTGCTATTTGGTCAAAAATATGTCACTTGTTTTTTTATTTGTTATTTGGGCAAAAACATACAAAAATTGTGTATTTTGTGGGAAACACGTAAAAACAAAAATGTCATTTTCATTGCGAAAATGACTTTGGTGAAAATTTGCAAGCAACAATGCTACTAACTACCCTCCTGGCTGTTAAGCAGCTTGTTTCTGGCCTGACATATAGAGTTGGGCCGAACGGTTCGCCTGCGAACGGTTCCATGCGAACTTCAGTGGTTCGCGTTCGCGTCCCGCAGGCGAACCTTTGCGGAAGTTCGGTTCGCCCCATAATGCACATGGAGGGTCAACTTTGACCCTCTACATCACAGTCAGCAGGCCCAGTGTAGCCAATTAGGCTACACTAGCCCCTGGAGCCCCACCCCCCCTTATATAAGGCAGGCAGCGGCGGCCATTACGGCCACTCGTGTGCCTGCATTAGTCAGAGTAGGGCGAGCTGCTGCAGACTGTCTCTCAGGGAAAGATTAGTTAGGCTTAGCTTGTTCCTGTCTGGCTGCATACCTGTTCTGTGAACCCACCACTGCATACCTGTGCTGTGAACCCACCACTGCATACCTGTGCTGTGAACCCACCCCTGCATACCTGTTCTGTTCAGTGGACCCGCCACTGTATACCTGTTCATTGAACCCACCACTGCATACCTGTGCTGTGAACCCACCACTGCATACCTGTGCTGTGAACCCACCACTGCATACCTGTGCTGTGAACCCACCACTGCATACCTGTTCTGTTCAGTGGACCCGCCACTGTATACCTGTTCATTGAACCCACCACTGCATACCTGTGCTGTGAACCCACCACTGCATACCTGTGCTGTGAACCCACCACTGCATACCTGTGCTGTGAACCCACCACTGCATACCTGTTCTGTTCAGTGGACCCGCCACTGCATACCTGTTCTGTTTAGTGAACCGCCACTGTATACCTGTTCTGTTTAGTGAACCCGCCACTGCATACCTGTTCTGTTCAGTGAACCCACCGCATCAGTGCGCATACCTGTGCAGTTAAGTGAACCCGCCACTGCATACCTGTTCTGTTCAGTGAACCGCCACTGTATACCTGTTCTGTTTAGTGAACCCGCCACTGCATACCTGTTCTGTTCAGTGGACCCGCCACTGCATACCTGTTCTGTTCAGTGAACCCACCGCATCAGTGCGCATACCTGTGCAGTTAAGTGAACCCGCCACTGCATACCTGTTCTGTTCAGTGGACCCGCCACTGCATACCTGTTCTGTTTAGTGAACCGCCACTGTATACCTGTTCTGTTTAGTGAACCCGCCACTGCATACCTGTTCTGTTCAGTGAACCCACCGCATCAGTGCGCATACCTGTGCAGTTAAGTGAACCCGCCACTGCATACCTGTTCTGTTCAGTGGACCCGCCACTGCATACCTGTTCTGTTTAGTGAACCGCCACTGTATACCTGTTCTGTTTAGTGAACCCGCCACTGCATACCTGTTCTGTTCAGTGGACCCGCCACTGCATACCTGTTCTGTTTAGTGAACCCGCCACTGCATACCTGTTCTGTTCAGTGGACCCGCCACTGTATACCTGTTCTGTTTAGTGAACCCGCCACTGCATACCTGTTCTGTTCAGTGAACCCACCGCATCAGTGCGCATACCTGTGCAGTTAAGTGAACCCGCCACTGCATACCTGTTCTGTTCAGTGGACCCGCCACTGCATACCTGTTCTGTTTAGTGAACCGCCACTGTATACCTGTTCTGTTTAGTGAACCCGCCACTGCATACCTGTTCTGTTCAGTGAACCCACCGCATCAGTGCGCATACCTGTGCAGTTAAGTGAACCCGCCACTGCATACCTGTTCTGTTCAGTGAACCCACCGCATCAGTGCGCATACCTGTGCAGTTAAGTGAACCCGCCACTGCATACCTGTTCTGTTCAGTGAACCCACCGCATCAGTGCGCATACCTGTGCAGTTAAGTGAACCCGCCACTGCATACCTGTTCTGTTCAGTGGACCCGCCACTGCATACCTGTTCTGTTTAGTGAACCGCCACTGTATACCTGTTCTGTTTAGTGAACCCGCCACTGCATACCTGTTCTGTTCAGTGAACCCACCGCATCAGTGCGCATACCTGTGCAGTTAAGTGAACCCGCCACTGCATACCTGTTCTGTTCAGTGGACCCGCCACTGCATACCTGTTCTGTTTAGTGAACCGCCACTGTATACCTGTTCTGTTTAGTGAACCCGCCACTGCATACCTGTTCTGTTCAGTGGACCCGCCACTGCATACCTGTTCTGTTTAGTGAACCCGCCACTGCATACCTGTTCTGTTCAGTGGACCCGCCACTGTATACCTGTTCTGTTCAGTGAACCCACCGCATCAGTGCGCATACCTGTGCAGTTAAGTGAACCCGCCACTGCATACCTGTTCTGTTCAGTGAACCCACCGCATCAGTGCGCATACCTGTGCAGTTAAGTGAACCCGCCACTGCATACCTGTTCTGTTCAGTGGACCCGCCACTGCATACCTGTTCTGTTTAGTGAACCGCCACTGTATACCTGTTCTGTTTAGTGAACCCGCCACTGCATACCTGTTCTGTTCAGTGGACCCGCTACTGCATACCTGTTCTGTGAACCCGCCACTGTATACCTGTTCTGTTCAGTGAACCCACAGCATCAGTGCGCATACCTGTGCAGTTAAGTGAACCCACCTACCTACGTGAGTGCACGCAGTGTGATATACCACTCCGTGCATACCCGATATGGACAAAACAGGTAGAGGAAGAGGTAGTGGCAGAGCCAGAGGAAGGCCACCCGGCAGGTCTGCGCGAGGTCGTGTAAATGTAATTTCGTGTGGACCTGGCCCACAGTACAGTGCTCGGAAGAAGGCACGTCTCATCACCTCCCAAGATTGTCAGGACGTGGTTGAGTATTTAGCGACACAGAACACCTCATCTTGCTCAGCCACCAGTGCTACTACTAGCACCACTTCCGCTGCATTTGACACTTCGCAAGAATTATTTAGTGGTGAAATCACTGATGCACAGCCATTGTTGTTACAGCCAGATGAATTTTCACCAGCTCATATGTCTGAGTTACGCGGCAACATTATGGATGTAACGTGTAAGGAGGATGAAGGACCTACTGATGTTGGTGCATGTTTGGATTTGTCTGAGGCAAGCAAAGCTGGGCAGGATGATTACGATGATGACGATGATAGGGATCCTCTGTATGTACCCAATAGAGGAGATGAAGAGGGGGACAGTTCAGAGGGGGAGTCAGAGAGTAGGAGGAGGAGAGAAGTTGCTGAAAGAAGCTGGGGCAGCTCTTCGTCAGAAACAGCTGGTGGCAGTGTCCGGCACCATGTATTGCCACCTATGTACAGCCAGCCAACTTGCCCTTCAGCATCAGCTGCTGAGGTCCCCATAGTGCCCACATCCCAGGGTGGCTCAGCGGTGTGGAAATTTTTTAATGTGTGTGCCTCAGATCGGACCAAAGCCATCTGCTCGCTCTGCCAACAAAAATTGAGCCGTGGAAAGGCCAACACTCACGTAGGGACAAGTGCCTTACGAAGGCACCTGGAGAAAAGGCACAAACAGCAATGGGATGGCCACCTGAGCAAAAGCAGCAGCAGCACACAAAAGCAAAGCCACCCTCCTTCTCCTCTTCCTCCTCCATCAGGTGCATTATCTGCTTCTGCCGCTTTCTCCCTTCCACCTTCACAGGCACCCTCCTCCACTCCGCCTCTGCCCTTGAGCGCTTCCTGCTCCTCTGCCCACAGCAGCAGTCAGGTGTCCGTGAAGGAAATGTTTGAGCGGAAGAAGCCAATTTCGGCCAGTCACCCCCTTGCCCGCCGTCTGACAGCTGGCGTGGCGGAACTGTTAGCTCGGCAGCTGTTACCATACCGGCTGGTGGACTCTGAGGCCTTCCGTAAATTTGTGGCCATTGGGACACCGCAGTGGAAGATGCCAGGCCGCACTTATTTTTCGAGAAAGGCCATACCCCAACTGCACCGTGAAGTTGAGAGGCAAGTGGTGTCATCTCTTGCGAAGAGCGTTGGGTCAAGGGTACACCTGACCACGGATGCCTGGTCTGCCAAGCACGGGCAGGGCCGCTACATTACCTACACAGCCCATTGGGTGAACCTGGTGGTGAACGATGGCAAGCAGGGCGCAGCGGACCAAATTGTGACACCTCCACGGCTTGCAGGCAGGCCTCCTGCCACCTCCTCTCCTCCTGCTACATGCTCTTCGCTGTCCTCCTCCTCCTTGGCTGAGTGGCAGTTCTCCTCTCCAGCTACACAGCCCCAGCTCCGCAGGGCCTATGCTGCATGCCAGGTACGACGGTGTCACGCCATCTTAGACATGGCTTGTCTCAAAGCGGAGAGTCACACTGGAGCAGCTCTCCTGGCTGCTCTTAAGAAACAGGTGGATGAGTGGCTGACCCCGCACCACCTGGAGATAGGCAACGTGGTGTGCGACAACGGCAGCAATCTGCTTGCCGCTTTGCATATGGGGAAGCTGACACACATACCCTGCATGGCACATGTCATGAATCTAGTGGTTCAAAGATTTGTGGCAAAGTACCCTGGCTTAGCGAATGTCCTGAAGCAGGCCAGGAAGTTCTGTGGGCATTTGAGGCGGTCTTACACAGCCATGGCACGCTTTGCGGAAATTCAGCGCAAAAACAACATGCCGGTGAGACGCCTCATTTGCGATAGCCCGACTCGCTGGAACTCGACCCTGCTCATGTTCTCCCGCCTGCTAGAACAGAAGAAAGCCGTGACCCACTACCTCTACAACTGGAGTAGAATGAAACAGTCTGGGAAGATGGGGATGTTCTGGCCCGACAACTGGACACTGATGGAGAATGCATGCAGGCTCATGCGGCCGTTTGAGGAGGTGACCAACCTGGTAAGCCGCAGTGAGGGCACCATCAGCGACTTAATTCCCTACGCTTACTTCTTGGAGCGTGCTGTGCGTAGAGTGGCGGATGAAGCTGCGAATGAGCGTGACCAGGAACCGTTACGGCAGGAACAGGCATGGGACCAATTTTCATCAGACCCAGCTGTTTCCTCAACACCTGCGGCAGCACAGAGGGGGGAGGAGGAGGAAGAAGAGAAGTCGTGTGCAGAAGACGAATCAGACTCAGAGGATGATGAGCAAGGTGTTTCTTTGGGGGAGGAGGAGGAGGAGGAGGAGGGGACAGCGGCAGGAGAACAACCTCAGCAGGCATCGCAAGGGGCTTGTGCTGCTCAACCTTCCCGTGGTATTGTTCGCGGCTGGGGGGAGGAGGTTGACTTACCTGACGTCACTGAGGAAGAGCAAGAGGAGATGGAGGGTACTGGATCCGACTTTGTGCAGATGTCGTCTTTTATGCTGTCCTGCCTGTTGAGGGACCCCCGTATAAAAAACCTCAAGGGGAATGAGCTGTACTGGGTGGCCACACTACTAGACCCTCGGTACAGGCACAAAGTGGCGGACCTGTTACCAACTCACCGGAAGGTGGAAAGGATGCAGCACATGCAGAACCAGCTGTCAACTATGCTTTACAATGCCTTTAAGGGTGATGTGACGGCACAACGCCAGCAAGGTACCACTGCCACTAATCCTCCTCCCGTGTCCACGCAGTCAAAGACAGGACGCTCCAGCGATCTCATGGTGATGTCGGACATGCGGACGTTCTTTAGTCCAACGCCTCGCCGTAGCCCTTCCGGATCCACCCTCCACCAACGCCTGGAACGGCAGGTAGCCGACTACCTGGCCTTAAGTGTGGATGTAGACACTGCTGTGAACAGCGATGAGGAACCCTTGAACTACTGGGTGCGCAGGCTTGACCTGTGGCCAGAGCTGTCCCAATTTGCCATCCAACTTCTCTCCTGCCCTGCCGCAAGCGTCCTCTCAGAAAGGACCTTCAGCGCAGCTGGAGGCATTGTCACAGAGAAGAGAAGTCGCCTAAGTCACAAAAGTGTTAAGTACCTCACCTTTATCAAAATGAATGAGGCATGGATCCCGGAGGGCTGCTGCCCGCCCCAAGACTAAGTCAGTCCCCGCACATACAGCATCTCTGCCTGCACGCCGTGTGACTGGCTGCCTGGCCTGCCCCAAGAAGACTAAGTCGCTCCCAGTCCCTCCACACAGCATGTCTGCCTGCAGGCCGCTGACTACCTTCTCCGCCACCACCAACAGGGTCCGGGACTCCAGGCGGATTGCTGAATTTTTTAGGCCGCTGCTAGCAGCGGCCGCTGTAATAATTTTTCGGGTGCGTGTACATGACTGCCTAATTTTTCTGGCTGCACTGTGGGCAGCTGCAACAACAAAAGAAAAGGCATGTACATGCGCCCATTCCCCTTCGTGATCATTACCTTGCCGTGGTGAAGGGGCTTGCGTATCACAATGGAGCAATGACCGGCGCCTAGATGAGTGTCTCGGGGGGCACACCCACGATAATAAGGTCGTTGCCTCATTGTGGTCAGACCAAATTTGATCAGCTGGACAGTCACTGTTCTGTCATTCAGCTACATCAGCCAGGTGACCATATGGGCTGTAAAGCCACCAAAACCTGCACTCTCGCCATGGTGCGCACCAGTAAAGCACGGCCGTCACTACACAAACAGCTGTTTGCGGTGCGTTACACGATTAGTTTGGTGTGTCAGTGTGAAGCAGTACCTTAATTACACTACCTGATTGATGTAAACACATGCAAGATGTTTGAAAGCACTTTAGGCCTGTCATTTAGCATTCAATGTGATTTCTGCCCTTAAAACGCTGCTTTGCGTCAAATCCAGATTTTTCCCGGGGACTTTTGGCATGTATCCCACTCCGCCATCCCCCCCTCCAGGTGTTAGACCCCTTGAAACATCTTTTCCATCACTTTTGTGGCCAGCATAATTATTTTTTTTTTTCAAAGTTCGCATCCCCATTGAAGTCTATTGCGGTTCGCGAACTTTAACGCGAACCGAACCTTTCGCGAAAGTTCGCGAACCCGGTTCGCGAACCGAAAATCGGAGGTTCGGCCCAACTCTACTGACATACCATAATCTGAAGCTGAAGTTAGAAGGTGGTTCATTGTTGTAACGATCGGTGTCAGCACGCAGATAGAGATGTCGCGAACCTCCGATTTTCAGTTCGCGAACCCCGTTAGCAAGGTAATGATCACGAAAGGAGATGGGCACATGTACATGCCTTTTGTTTTTTTGTTGCAGCCGCCCGCAGTGCAGCCAGAAAAATTAGGCAGGCATGTACACGCACCAGAAAAATTAGTGTAGCGGCCGCTGCTAGCAGCGGCCTTAAAAATTCAGGAATCCGCCTAGAGTCCTGGACCCTGTTGGTGGTGGCGGAGAAGGCAAGTGGCCTGCAGGCAGAGATGCTGTGTGTGGGGACTGACTTAGTCTTCGGTCGTGCAGTAGCCCTCCGTGATCCATTCCTCATTCATTTTGATAAAGGTCAGGTACTGAACACTGTCGTGACTTAGGCGACTTCTCTTCTCAGTAACTATGCCTCCAGCTGCACTGAAGGTCCTTTCTGACAGGACGCTTGCGGCAGGGCAAGAGAGAAGTTGTATGGCAAATTGGGACAGCTCTGGCCACAGGTCAAGCCTGCGCAACCAGTAGTCCAAGGGTTCATCGTCGCTTTTCGCAGTGTCTACATCCACACTCAAGGCCAGGTAGTCGGCTACCTGCCGGTAGTGTTGGGCGAACATCTAGATGTTCGGGTTCGGGCCGAACAGGCCGAACATGGCCGCGATGTTCGGGTGTTCGACCCGAACTCCGAACATAATGGAAGTCAATGGGGACCCGAACTTTTGTGCTTTGTAAAGCCTCCTTATATGCTACATACCCCAAATTTACAGGGTATGTGCACCTTGGGAGTGGGTACAAGAGGAAAAAAAAATTTAGCAAAAAGAGCTTATAGTTTTTGAGAAAATCGATTTTAAAGTTTCAAAGGGAAAACTGTCTTTTAAATGCGGGAAATGTCTGTTTTCTTTGCACAGGTAACATGCTTTTTGTCGGCATGCAGTCATAAATGTAATACATATAAGAGGTTCCAGGAAAAGGGACCGGTAATGCTAACCCAGCAGCAGCACACGTGATGGAACAGGAGGAGGGTGGCGCAGGAGGAGAAGGCCACGCTTTGAGACACAACAACCCAGGCCTTGCATGAGGACAAGAAGCGTGCGGATAGCATGCTTTGTACCACCATGCAGTCATAAATGTAATAAAGATAAGTGGTTCAATAAACAGGGACCACGCGGCAACGCTAACCCAGCAGCAGCACACGTGATGGAACAGGAGGAGGCGCAGGAGGAGAAGGCCACGCTTTGTGAGACACAACAACCCAGGCCTTGCATGAGGACAAAAAGCGTGCGGATAGCATGCTTTGTACCGCCATGTAGTCATAAATGTAATAAAGATAAGAGGTTCAATAAACAGGGACCACGCGGCAACGCTAACCCAGCAGCAGCAGCAGCAGCAGCACACGTGATGGAACAGGAGGAGGCGCAGGAGGAGAAGGCCACGCTTTGTGAGACACAACAACCCAGGCCTTGCATGAGGACAAAAAGCGTGCGGATAGCATGCTTTGTACCGCCATGTAGTCATAAATGTAATAAAGATAAGAGGTTCAATAAACAGGGACCACGCGGCAACGGTAACCCAGCAGCAGCAGCAGCACACGTGATGGAACAGGAGGAGGCGCAGGAGGAGAAGGCCACGCTTTGTGAGACACAACAACCCAGGCCTTGCATGAGGACAAAAAGCGTGCGGATATAGCAGCAATGCTTTTTGCCGCCATGCAGTCATAAATGTAATACAGATGAGAGGTTCAATAAACAGGGACCGGAAACGCTAAACCATCCCAGATGTTCATCGGTCATGTTACTTGGTTGGGGTCCAGGAGTGTTGCGTAGTCGTTTCCAATCCAGGATTGATTCATTTTAATTTGAGTCAGACGGTCTGCATTTTCTGTGGAGAGGCGGATACGCCGATCTGTGATGATGCCTCCGGCAGCACTGAAACAGCGTTCCGACATAACGCTGGCTGCCGGGCAAGCCAGCACCTCTATTGCGTACATTGCCAGTTCGTGCCAGGTGTCTAGCTTCATGCCCGGTTTCAGGTCCAGCGGTGCCAGCCACAAATCCGTCTGTTCCTTTATTCCCCTCCAAATTTCCTCCCCTGTGTGCTGCTTATCCCCAAGGCAGATCAGCTTCAGCAACGCTTGCTGACGCATGCCAACAGCTGTGCTGCACTGCTTCCACGATCCTACTGCTGCTGGTGCTGGGTTAGCATTTCCGGATGAGGTACAGCTTTGAGATGCGTTGGAGGAGAAGGAGTCAGAGAGGTAGGTGCTGCTGTTGTTATCCAGCTGTTTGCGGCGTGGGCAACACCCGCGCCGTAGCAGGTGAGGAATCGCTGCCAGGCTCCACAAGGTTCACCCAGTGCGCGGTAAGGGAGATGTATCGACCCTGGCCGAACGCACTCGTCCAGGTGTCAGTGGTGAGGTGAACCTTGCAGGCAACGGCATTCTTCAAGCTTCGGGTTATTTAGCTGACCACGTGCTCATGCAACTCAGGCACTGCAGAGCGCGCAAAGTGGTAGCGGCTGGGAACCACGTAACGTGGGATGGCCACTGACATCATGCCCTTGAAGCTGTTTGTCTCCACCACTCGATATGGCAGCATTTCGCAGGCCAGAAGCTTGGCTATGCTGGCTGGCTGTTACTGCCACGGCCCGGGGGTCATTTGCTGGCAATTTCCTCTTGTGCTCAAACATCTCAGAAACAGACAACTCAACCGTAGCGCTGCACACCGAAGGGCTGTTGGTTGTTGTGTTTGATGAACACTGGGAGACCTCAAGAGCACTAGTCCGGAAAGTGACAGTGTCAGCATCGTCTGATGTTTGTGAATGTTGTGAACCACGCAATGGCTGGGCTACTGCTGCTGCTGAGGCGGGTCTGGTGGTGAGTCTGGTGAACCCAAGGGAGGCAGTGTTGCTGGTGGTACCCTGTCCTGCCGCGTTTGCCCACAGAGTGGGATGTTTGGATAGAATGTGGCGGCTCATGCTGGTGGTGGAGAGGTTGTTAATACTTTTCCCCCTGCTCAGGCGGGTCTTGCACACCTTGCAAATCGCCATGGTAACATCCTCAGTGCAGTCTTCAAAGAAAGCCCAGACTTTAACTGGCTGAGGACTCGGACCTCGTGCGTGATGTGCTGGTGCTGCTTAACCCACTGCTGGACGCTTGAGAGGTCATCCAAGTAATTATCTGGTCCTGTTCTTTTGGATCTGTGAGGGTTGTTGTCCTGGACAACATGGGCAGTATTGAGTGGGTTTTCTTGGGTGCTCCCCTGTGGCCTGTACGTGAACCGTCAGGGGAAACACCTCTTCCCTTGCCCCTCCCTCTTTCACCGGATTTCTTCCTCATTTCACTTATCCTTAAAGTACACGCTGACTGGCAGCAGTACAGTGGCAGTACAGAAATGCTATACAGTGGTGGGTGAGCGGTGTACCACTATTGTCAGCAGTGACACAGAGCACAATGCTATACAGTGGCGGGTGAGCGGTGTACTACTGTTCCCAGCAGACACAGAGTGGAAGTAAACACAATGCTATATAGTGTGGCTGAGCCGTGTACACAGAGTGGCATTAAACACAATGCTATATAGTCTGCTATATAGTCACCCCGAACAGGGTGATGTTCTGCAGAACCCGAACAGTGGCAAACACTGTTCGCCCAACACTACTGGGAGGGAACGCAGATTTTAGTACCTAAACACACGATACAACATGTTTTCCGGGGTCGGACTCTGAGGCACATACAGATGGTCCCGATCATCATCCTCATCATACAACTCTTCTCCTGAGTCTGACCCACCCACCACCTCTGCCACCCCAACATCCCCAGACACAGACCCCTCATCGTCCTCAACATTAACTTGGGATGCTGGCCTGAGCCAGACCTCCTCCTCCACATCAGGCCCCATCATCTCCTCAATGGCAGCCCTCATTAATCGCTCTGGCGACGGACTGATGGACACAACGTTCTCCTCCGGGGAGGGCTGCTGCTGACCACTGGCTGCTGGGGTGGATGTTATAGCTTGCGTGGGGCGTTGGCTGTTGCTGTTGTTGGGAGTGCTGCTCACAGCGGAGGTCTCTGGGGAACTCATGTTGAGCTCATATAGTGGTTGACGGTGAGTGGAGTATTACTGATCCCAGCAATATACACACTGACTGGCAGAGTACACAATGCTATATAGTGTGGCTGAGCGGTGTACACAGAGTGGCAGTAAACACAATGCTATATAGTCTGGCTGAGCGAGCGGTGTACTACTGTTCCCAGCAGAATCAGAGTGGCAGTAAACAATGGTATATAGTCTGGCTGAGCGGTGTACATAGAGTGTCAGTAAACAATGGTATATAGTCTGGCTGAGCGAGCGGTGTACTACTGTTCCCAGCAGAATCAGAGTGGCAGTAAACAATGGTATATAGTCTGGCTGAGCGGTGTACACAGAGTGTCAGTAAACAATGGTATATAGTGTGGCTGAGTGGTGTACACAGAGTGTCAGTAAACAATGGTATATAGTCTGGCTGAGCGGTGTACACAGAGTGGCAGTAAACACAATGCTATATACTCTGGCTGAGCGAGCGGTGTACTACTGTTCCCAGCAGACACAGAACAGTAAACAGAATGCTATATAGTGTGGCTGAGCGAGCGGTGTACCACTATTCCCAGCAGACACAGAACAGTGAACAGAATGCTATATAGTGTGGCTGAGCGAGCGGTGTACCACTATTCCCAGCAGACACAGAACAGTAAACAGAATGCTATATAGTGTGGCTGAGCGAGCGGTGTACCACTATTCCAAGCAGACACAGAACAGTGAACAGAATGCTATATAGTGTGGCTGAGCGAGCGGTGTACCACTATTCCCAGCAGACACAGAGTGGCAGTAAACAGAATGCTATATAGTGTGGCTGAGCGAGGTACACAGAGTGGCAGTAAACAGAATGCTATATAGTGTGGCTGAGCGAGCGGTGTACCACTATTCCCAGCAGACACAGAACAGTGAACAGAATGCTATATAGTGTGGCTGAGCGAGCGGTGTACCACTATTCCCAGCAGACACAGAACAGTGAACAGAATGCTATATAGTGTGGATGAGCGAGCGGTGTACCACTATTCCCAGCAGACACAGAACAGTAAACAGAATGCTATATAGTGTGGCTGAGCGAGCGGTGTACCACTATTCCCAGCAGACACAGAACAGTGAACAGAATGCTATATAGTGTGGCTGAGCGAGCGGTGTACCACTATTCCCAGCAGACACAGAACAGTGAACAGAATGCTATATAGTGTGGCTGAGCGAGCGGTGTACTACTGTTCCCAGCAGACACAGAACAGTACACAGAATGCTATATAGTGTGGCTGAACGAGCGGTGTACTACTGTTCCCAGCAGACACAGAACAGTACACAGAATGCTATATAGTGTGGCTGAACGAGCGGTGTACCACTATTCCAAGCAGACACAGAACAGTGAACAGAATGCTATATAGTGTGGCTGAGCGAGCGGTGTACCACTATTCCCAGCAGACACAGAGTGGCAGTAAACAGAATGCTATATAGTGTGGCTGAGCGAGGTACACAGAGTGGCAGTAAACAGAATGCTATATAGTGTGGCTGTGCAAGCGGTGTACTACTATTCCCAGCAGACACAGAGTGGCAGTAAACAGAATGCTATATAGTGTGGCTGAGCGAGGTACACAGAGTGGCAGTAAACAGAATGCTGAGCGAGCGGTGTACTACTATTCCCAGCAGCGACACACAATGACTGGGGGGGACCCTGGCTAGCGTGGCTGGAGCGCGAACTACCCTGCCTGCCTACCCAAAGCTAAACCCACAGACAAATGGCGGAGATATGACGTGGTTCGGGTATTTATTTACCCGAACCACGTGACAGTTCGGCCAATCAGAGCGCGTTCGGGTCCGAACCACGTGACCCGTTCGGCCAATCACAGCGCTAGCCGAACGTTCGGGGAACGTTCGGCCATGCGCTCTTAGTTCGGCCATATGGCCGAACGGTTTGGCCGAGCACCGTCAGGTGTTCGGCCGAACTCGAACATCACCCGAACAGGGTGATGTTCTGCAGAACCCGAACAGTGGCGAACACTGTTCGCCCAACACTACCTGCCGGTCCAGGCGTTGGTGGAGGGTGGATCCGGAAGGACTATGGCGAGGAGTTGGACTAAAGAACGTCCGCATGTCCGACATCACCCTGAGATCGCTGGAGCATCCTGTCCTTGCCTGCGTGGACTTGGGAGGAGGAGGGTTACTGCCAGTGGTACCTTGATTGTGTTGTGCAGCCACATCACCCATAAACGCATTGTAAAGCATCATCGACAGCTTGTTTTGCAAGTGCTGCATCCTTTCCGCCTTCTGTTGAGTTGTTAACAGGTCCGCCACTTTGTGCCTGTACCGAGGGTCTAGTAGCGTGGCCACCCAGTACAGGTCATTCGACTTGAGTTTTTTGATACGGGGGTCCCTCAACAGGCTGGACAACATGAAAGAGGACATCTGCACAAAGCTGGATGCAGACGTACTCTCCATCTCCTCTTGCTCTTCCTCAGTGACGGGACGCAACTCCTCTTCCTCCTCCCAGCCACGAACAATACCACGGGAACGTGGAGCAGCAGAAGCCCCCTGTGACGGATGCCGCGGTTGTTCTTCTTCCGCCGCCTCTTCCTCCTCCACAGAAACACCTTCCTCATCATCACCATCATCAGAGTCTGACTCCTCTCCTTCCCCACACAACTCCTCTTCTTCCTCCTCCCCCCTCTGTGCTGCCACAGGTGTTGTGGGAACATCAGGTTCGGGTGTAAATGGCTCCCACGACTCCTGCTGCCGTAACTCTACTCGTTCACGCTCCTCCACAGCTGTATCCACCACTCTATGCACGGCACGCTCCAGGAAGTAGGCATAGGGGATCAAGTCGCTGATGGTGCCCTCATCGCGACTCACCAGTTTGGTCACCTCCTCAAAGGGCTCCATGACCCTGCATGCATTTTGAATCAGTGTCCAGTTGTTGGGCCACAACCTCCCCATCCTCCCAGATTGTGTCCTTGTACTGTAATGATGCAGGTACTGGGTGACAGCTTTCTCCTGGTCTAGCAGGCGAGAGAACATCAGCAGGGTGGAATTCCAGCGAGTCGGGCTATCGCAAATCAGGTGTCTCACCGGCAAGTTGTTTCTATGCTGAATTTCCGCAAAGTGTGCCATGGCCTTGTAAGAGCGCCTGAAATGGCCACACAACTTCCTGGCCTGCTTCAGGACGTCCTCTAAGCCTGGGTACTTGGACACATATCTTTGCACGACCAGATTCAGCACATGTGCCATGCAGGGTATGTGTGTCAGCTTTCCCAAATTCAACGCAGCAATGAGATTGCTGCCGTTGTCACACACCACGTTGCCGATCTCAAGCTTGTGCGGGGTCAGCCATTGCTCCACCTGTTTGTTAAGACCAGCCAGGAGAGCTGCTCCAGTGTGACTCTCCGCTTTCAGGCAAGACATGTCTAACACTGCGAGACAACGTCGTACCTGGCATGCAGCATAGGCCCTGGGGTGCTGGGGCTGTGTAGCTGGAGAGGAGATCGCGGCACCAGCCAAGGAGGAGGAGGAGGATGACGACAGCAAAGCGGTGGAGAGGAGGTGGCTGGAGGCCTGCCTGCAAGCCGTGGAGGTGTGACAAGTTGGTCCGCTGCGCAGCCACGTACTCCCTGCTTGCTGCCATCGGTCACCAGGTTGATCCAATGGGCTGTGTATGTAATGTAGTGGCCCTGCCCGTGCTTGGCAGACCAGGCATCCGTGGTCAGGTGGACCTTTGACCCAACGCTGTGTGCCAGAGATGACACCACTTGCCTCTCAACTGCACGGTACAGTTTGGGTATGGCCTTTTGCGAAAAATAATTGCGGCCTGGTATCTTCCACTGCGGTGTACCAATGGCCACAAACTTACGGAAAGCCTCCGACACCACCAGCTTGTATGGTAATAGCTGGCGAGATAATAGTTCCGCCACGCTAGCTGTCAGATGCTGGGCAAGAGGGTGACTGGCAGACGTTTGCTTCTTACGCTCAAATACTTCCTTCACGGACACCTGGCTACTGCTGTGGGCAGAGGAGAAGGAACCGCTGAAGGGAAGAGGCGGTGTGGAGGAGGGTGGCTGTGAAGGTGCAAGGGAGAAAGTGGATAAGGATGCGGCACCTGAAGAAGGAAGAGGAGAAGGAGGGTGGCTTGTCTTTTGAGGGGTGCTGCTTTTCCTCAGCTGTTCTTGCCATAGCTTTTTGTGCCTTCTCGCCAGGTGCCTTCGTAAGGCAGTTGTCCCTACGTGAGAGTTGGCCTTTCCACGGCTCAATTTTTGCTGGCAGAGACAACAGATGGCTTTGCTCCGATCTGAGACAAAAAATTTCCAAAATGCTGAGCCCCCCTGGGGTGATGGCACTACGGTGGCATCAGCAGCTGACGTTGAAGGGCATGGTGGCTGGCTGGCCATAGCTGGCGATACATGGCGCCGGACACTGCCCCCAGCTGTTTCTGAGAACGAGCTCCCTCTGCTTCTATCATGGAGTCGTCTCCTACTACTCCTCTCTGACTCCTGCTCTGAACTGTCCCCTTGGTCATCTCCTCTACCAGGAACATACGTGGTATCCATATAATCGTCATCATAATCCTCCTGGCCAGCTGCACTTTCCTCAGACACTTCCTCAACTGCACCAACTTCAGGTGGTCCATCACCCCCATCCACACACGTTACGTCCATTCTATCGCCACCTAACTCAGACGTATGAGGTGGTGTACCTGCGCCTTCTTGTTGTTGTTGCAGTAGTGGCTGGGAATCAGTGATTTCACCACCACCAAATAACTCCTGCGAAGTGTCAAATGCAGCGGATGTGGTGCTTGTTGTAGCGCTGGTCGCTGCGGGAGATGAGGTGTTCTGTGTTAAATACTCAAGCACCTCCTCACGATTTTGGGAAGTGATGGCACGTGCCTTCTTCTGAGCACTGTACTTTGGGCCAGGTCCGCACGAAATCACAGCAACACCACCTCGCACAGCCACAGACCTGCCGGTGCCTGGTGGCCTTCCTCTGGGTCTGCCTCTACCTCTTCCTCTACCTGGTTTGTCCATTTTGTCCATCTCGGGGGGATGCTAGGTATATGCAGTGAGGTGGGTTCTCACTCAACACAACAGGTAGTAAGATGCAGTGAGCTGGGTTCACTGAACAGTAAAGGTACTTAAGATGCAGTGAGGTGGGTTCTCACTCAACACAACAGGTAGTAAGATGCAGTGAGCTGGGTTCACTGAACAGTAAAGGTACTTAAGATGCAGTGAGGTGGGTTCTCACTCAACACAACAGGTAGTAAGATGCAGTGAGCTGGATTCACTGAACAGTAAAGGTACTTAAGATGCAGTGAGGTGGGTTCTCACTCAACACAACAGGTACTAAGATGCAGTGAGCTGGGTTCACTGGACAGTACTGAACAGTAAAGGTACTTAAGATGCAGTGAGGTGGGTTCTCACTCAACGCAACAGGTAGTAAGATGCAGTGAGCTGGGTTCACTGAACAGTAAAGGTACTTAAGATGCAGTGAGGTGGGTTCTCACTCAACACAACAGGTAGTAAGATGCAGTGAGGTGGCCAGGTGGGTTCAATCAACACAACAGGTAGTTAGATGCAGTGAGCTGGGTTCACTCAACACAAAGCTAGGTATATGCAGTGATGAGGTGGGTTAAGTAAACACAACAGGTACTGGGGTATATGCAGTACTGGGTAGTACAATGTGCAGCTCCCTGTCACACACACAGGTAGTCACTGAATGTGCTGGGCTGCTGGCAGTGGCACACACACTATCAATTAGCAAGGCTGTGCATGCAACAAAAGTGTCAGTTTGACACACAGAAAAAAAATATGTACAGGATGAGCTCTGAAAAGAGCTGTTGCTGTTGATGGGTGCTTTAAAAGCAATAACAATCAGCCAGGAGCAAGATAAGCAGCCAAGAGCCTAACTAATCTGTCCCTAGAAGAACAAGTCTGCAGCAGCTGTCCCTAGTATGACTCAATAGCAGGCACACGAGTGAGTGTAATGGCCGGCGAGCCTGCCTTATATAAGGGGGGGTGGGGCTCCAGGGCTTAGTGTAGCCTGAATGGCTACAATGTGCCTGCTGACTGTGATGCAGAGGGTCAAAGTTTACCCTCATAGTGCATTATGGGGCGAATCGAACTTCCGCAAAAGCGAACCCCCTCAGTTCGCCTGGAACCGTTCGCCGGCGAACCGTTCGCTACATCTCTACACGCAGAGAGAATCTGATTATTGGTGATCTGCAGTATCACCAAGAATACAGATATATACCAGATTATTGATGATCTGCAGAATCACCAATAATACAAGTATAACTAACCTCTGGACACCTATATAGTTTGAGTGGTTGGTGCAACAGTAATGACTTTGAGTGGGACCACCCGAGGAGCAGGTGGTCCTTGGCAGTATGAGAAATACCTCCCACTGGGAAGTGCGAAGACCTTCTAACAGCCTGAGACTTCCAAAGGGGAGGAGCCCCAGGCTGAATAGCAGGAAGGCTCTGTGGTAAAGTGACACCTAGAAGGTGGGTGTCACAAGCAGGACTGGAGACTAATCTCTCAATGGAGAGGGATAGCTCGCAAGGTCGGGCAGGCTAGGTCGGCAACACACGGCAGATAAGGTACAGAGACAGAAGGCTGATTCGGTAACACAGTATCCCTAGTCTTGGGTGTGAGGTCCGTGGTCTCAACACCCTGGAACTAGTCTGAAGTATAGCACAAAAGTAACACAGTATCCCTAGTCTTGGGTGTGAGGTCCGTGGTCTCAACACCCTGGAACTAGTCTGAAGTATAACACAATAGTAACACAGTAGTAATCTGGCTCAGTGTGAATTCCCAAGTCCTCCTGGTTCAAACACACTGTGGGATCTGACTATGGTCTGAGTGCTTTTGCGTAAGTGTTCGCAACGGCAGACAACTAGAGACTGACCAGCAATAACTATATATAGAGCGGCGCTCCCTGGTGCCACCCAACGCTGATCAACCAATAGCCGCTCGCTCTGAGATCAGCTGACCAACCTGGTCAGCTGATCCCTCTCCGTTTGTCATAAAGGTTCCACCTCTCAGCGCACGCGCGCATATTCCTCAATCTGTGTGCACTAGAAGGCCCAGCCACATCAGATGCATGCCACCGCGTGTAAACCTCAGAGCTGGGCGCGGAACCAGCCGCCTCGCTGCCAGTCCGCGCGGCGGCTTTTCCGCAATCTCTTACAATTGTTTTACTTTTTTCCTTTTCCAGTTGTCTAAGACATATGGCCCAGTGCTCGGCATACAACTAGCATTGGAGAAGATGGTGGTCTTGTGCGGATACGACGCTGTGAAAGATGCCCTAATCAATCACGCCGAGGAGTTTTCAGAGAGGCCATTTTTCCCAATGTTTTCAAAAACTGCAAGAGAAAATGGTAATTATTCATGGATTCTATGAAGCAATTAAAACCGTGACCAAGAATTAAACACCATCCCAATCAGTAGCTGATACCCCCTTTCCCATGATAAATCTATTCCTTTGCTCAAACTGCTCATCAGGGGACTCTGTATGGCTGATATTGTGGTAAGACCCCTCCCACAGTGTGATGTCAGCGCCTCACAGCTCTGAGGTCCTGACATCACACTGTGGGAGTCTTGTTGCATTGTGGGAAATAACAGCTGTTTCCAACTGCCAAAAATGCAAGCAGCATCTCCTTCCAGTGACATCACCTGCCAGCAGTAAAAATGTCACCATGTGATAAATGTCAGAATGTAAATTAGGGAGAGGAAAGATTTTACAATGAGCAATCAATGACTAAGACACACAGGCCTCAATTCACGGAGCTTTATCAAACACTTTATCAAACGTTTGATAAACGTTTGATAATTTACCTCATGGCTAAAATCTAATTTTGAATTCACTAAGGTGTTATATATTTATTGCACGTTTTATCTGTAAAACATTCGATAAATATATAACACCTTAGTGAATTAAAAATTAGATTTTAGCCATGAGGTAAATTATTAAACGTTTATCAAACGTTTGATAAAGTGTTTGATAAATCTCTGTGAATTGAGAGGCCTAATTTGCAATTACGCATCGTGATTATAATGCAAAATTTGCAGATTACGCGTAAACAATTTTGCATGTAAATGTAATCACTATCCGTAATTACGCATAAAAGCGGCATTTATGTGTAATTTTGTTCGCAAACAGTTTTACGCATATGAACAGATTTTTCACATTATACTGGCTGATGAATGCCATTTTTTCCCTTAGCATATAAACTCCTTTTTCGCATTGAATTTTTTAACAAATAGCCGCATGGGTGCAGTATAGTGGCTGATGAGTGCAATTTATTCCTTTGCATACATGTGCATTATTCGCATTGAATATGTAACTGATAGCCGCACATGCGCAGAACACCTGCAAATAGATGCAAATATTTCTATGCACTGAACGTGAATTACATGTAATTGCGTAATTACTGATGTAATTACCATTCACAAACGTAGTATACTGTATGTAACGTTATCACAATTACACATTGTGTAAATTGCGTGAAATTTGGCATAATCATAATTGACCCATTATGAGCACCACTAATATGCAGATGATAAACAATTAAAAACAAAACAAAAAAAAACATGACAATTAGAACTGGAAAGTTGTATTGAAGATGAAAGTGATAGAAAATCCAGTGTTTTGGGACCAGAACAGTCCCTTTGTCAAGGTAATATGTACAAATATATGGACAACCCCCCCCCCCCCCCCCCCCCCCGAATAAATAAAGAAATAACCAACATGTGATCAAGAATCCCTAGAATATCCCAGATAGTTGTGCACAACCTGTATGTGCAAAAATAACCAAGACAAGATAAATAACATTTATATGTATCATGCTTTTCTCCTGGCACACTCAAAGTGCCAGAGCTGCAGCCACTAGGACACGCTCTGTAGGCAGTAGCAGTGTTAGGGGGTCTTGCCCAAGGTCTCCAACTGAATAGGTGCTGGCTTACTGAACAGGCAGAGCCGAGATTCAAACTCTGGTCTCCTGTGTCAGAGGCAGAGCCCTTAAAGAGTAACTGTCGGGCATAAAATCAAAAATCAATTCTTTATTTGTATCTGGTAAACAATTACAGCAATCCAAAAGTTAAAAATCACCCTTATTTTTCTTCTCGATAAAACATCATTCCCCAGTTTCCCTAGCTCTTATTTGATACATCTGCTGCACAAAGAAAGTTGCAGGGCATGCTGGGTTTTATTTTTTTCTCCTTCACTTTCTCCTATTTGGCTGAAGCCTCTTTCCCTCCTGTTTTCTCTTCCCACCACTCTGTTCCTCTCTGATTGGCCAATATTTCTCAATGCACCCTCTACCTACTGCAGAGCTGGGTGGGAGTGTCTGCAGACTGGGAGGGGAGAGTGCAATGATACATAGAAAAAGTAAGGGAGGAAATGATGTCAGAGTTGGCTTCAAGACAGACTCAGACAAAATGGAGAATCCTAAGAAGGATTTTTTCTTTTTTTACTATAGAAAAATCTGTAAAATCAAAATGTGGACAGTACAATACATGTGTTATGTAAGTAGAGCAAGTATTTATCTACTTATATACGTGGGCTTTTTTTCTGAAATTCTGAAATAGTATGGCTGACAGCTCCACTTTAAAGCAAACTGGAACCCAAGATCGGTTTTGCAATTAAATACATTACCTTTAAAAGAGGGAAGCCTCAGGATCCTATTGAAGCTTTCCTCGGTAGGCAGCAGCCAGGGATGGTCGTAGTCAGCCAACTTCGCTACGCTGGAACAACGCGTAGTTTTACGCAATTATGCTTCGCCAAACTATGGCTTCGAAATGAAATATTCGTTTCGTATGCATTTCGTAGACTACGTGTTAAAATACACATAGTGCGCGAAGCGTATTGTATGCGGATGCTTATGCCTGTATGCAGAAAATGTTACGCATTAATTACTCTTTAAGTGCTTATACTGGGAACTCTTCTATGCGTACATTCCCCTTTCCAATGCGTAAATTTGTAAGCATACAATCGCACGAAAATTAGACGCGAGTAACGCATTTGCAGTTCACTACGCAATACACATGTTAACTATGCATAGTGGGCATAAGCTACGCGTAGCAGTACTTCGCTACGTGTAAATTTGTAAGCGTAGTTTTGAAACTTCACCTATGAACTACGATGCGTAGATGCGAACTACTATGCGTAAATTCGCACTGGTGTAGCTTCTGCTCATGCTGAGCACAGCCCCCCGTTGCTGAGCGCGGCCCCTCTCCACATCAGGGCTGCGCAGTCATGACCGGGCAAGAGGCAGGTGAGCACGACCGCAGTAGACCGCAGTGCTACTGCGCATGCATGGGTGGGCTCAAGTTTCATTGGAGTGGTGATTAGTGGCAATAACTGGAATTTTGGGCGTCTGGAATTTGCACCTTTAAATAGCGGGAGCAAAGCCACTAAGCATGGCTGCGACAATAAATGGAGTTTTGAGCGTTCGGAAATTGTGACTATAAATATTGGGAGAGAAGCTCTCACTGAATATAGATTATATTATAGCTTATATAGCTTCAATTTTCAGACACACAAAATTCCATCTATTTCCTTTATCACGGTCTTATGGCAGGGGGGATGTTGAGGATTAGGCAACACCGGAGAGGGGGGGAGGGGGCGCTACTAGAGGAGTATTAGGGTTAGGCAGTAGGCACCACCAGGATGATATTAGGATTGGGCACCACCAGGATGGTATTAGGGTTAGGCACCACCAGGGTGGTATGATGCAATATTTAGCCAGCCAGTATAAGTAGCCAAATTTTGGTGCCCCAGTGTAGGTTAGTCAGCCATAGGTGCCTCCTGTATAGGTCAGGCAACCATAGGTGCCTCCTGTATAGGTTATCCAGCCATAGGTGCCCTCAGTATAGGTTAGTTAGCTATAGGCGCCCCAGTATAGGTTAGCCAGCCTTAAGTGCCTCCGGTGCAGGTTAGTCAATCATAGTTGCCCCCAGTATATGTTATTCACCCATAGGTGCCCCTAGTGTAGGTTAGTCAGCCATAGGTGACCCTAGTATAGGTTAGTCATTCATAGGTGCCTCCTGTATAGATTAGTCAGCCATAGGTACCTCCAGTATAGGTTAGTCAGCCATAAGTGCCCCAGTATAGGTTAGTCAGCCATAAGTGCCCCAGTATAGGTTAGGTCAGCCATAGGTCTCCCCCCCTCCCCAGTCTATGGCAATATAGAGGAGGGGGAGCAGTGGCACACTCCTCCCTCTCCTCAGGTCCCCCCCCCATGCTCCCCCCTCCATTGCAAAGATGTGTGGTGGTGAGGAGTTTGCAATTACTCACCTTCCAGGCTCCAAGAGATGCTCACGAGCCGTCCGGCTGCTCTCTACATCACCACAAACAGGAAATAGTGTAACTACTATTTCTTGCCAGCGGCATGTAGAGAGCAGCCGGGCTGCGCATGTCGAACGCCTGGAGCCTGGAAGGTGTATATGCAAACTCCTCGCCTTCACACATCTCTTCAATGGAGGGAGAGCATGGAGGGGGAGCCGAGGAAAGGGAGGGAGGAGTCGATTCCTCTCACAGCGGCTAAGTCCCATTGTACCGCTGCTCCCCCATCCTTTATTCCGCCCCTCTCCCTGACAGCGCTCAGGGAGATTGTGCGCCCCCCCCCCCCGCACGTAGAAACGCCCTGTGGCCACCACCCGTATGTTTCTGGGCTTCACCCCCAGCTCAGCAACTGTAGACTGATAGGTGGATGTCAAGCTGGGGGCAGGACAGGTGACCAAAAACCTCTGGTCTTCAACGGAGAGGCTTAGGGTTTGCAACGGTAGCAAGGTATAACAGTAGTCGCTCTGACTTAATCCGGACTATAATGCATAGGTGCAGTAGTTCTGCACCTGCGTAGTACAGTCTGGATGGTGTCAGCGCAACCAGTGAGCCGCATGCTGGAGCGCAGGAGAAGCCGACCTGGCGAGGATGGCATCTGCACCGGAGGGAATGTGAGCCACCGGAGCTGCGCCGAGGGACAGATAGGCTGCCAGAGGCTGGAGGAAGCCCCAGGTAAGTGGATTTTTTATTTTTAATATGCTCAGACCTTCGCTTTAAGGTACTTTTCCTTTGTACCCCTCACCACAATTCAAGCATAACAAGTGGTAATTGTTATCCTCTGAGGACTTCAATCAATCTTGCTTTTCTTATCGAGCAGCATCTGACATTCCCACAGGAAGACAGCAGTGCAAATCCTGCGATGTGATAAAAAAAATAGTAAGAATGCTGTACATGCAATGGACAAAACTCTCTGCACTGCAAATTACAGTATGTTAAGCAGCCTAGGGTGACCCAAACCACTAGGAATGTATAGGGTGATGAAAAAGACCGAAAAGCCCTCCCACTAAAAAGTAATGCTTGGAGTGATTTGCCTTCTTAAAACAAAAGAAAATTAGCAATAATTCAGCTATAAGTGAACATTTGTGGTTACCCACAATGCA
This sequence comes from Hyperolius riggenbachi, assembly GCF_040937935.1. Classification (NCBI taxonomy): domain Eukaryota; kingdom Metazoa; phylum Chordata; class Amphibia; order Anura; family Hyperoliidae; genus Hyperolius; species Hyperolius riggenbachi. The sequence continues at coordinate 64,952,759 of NC_090649.1, forward strand.
CCACTACTGAATATGAAAATTATCTATTTTTGCCCCTGTAAGCTAAGCTCACATCCAGAATCGCTGTTGTATAGCAAGCCTATAGCTAAATCCCATGAGTACCAAGATGAAAAACTAGAATATTTTAGTCATAGCACTGACAAAATACTACATAAACTATTGAAGTGTTCCTGGAAGCAGAAATACAGTATTTTACAATGACCGGTATATATGGCCATTATTTCCAGGTGTTATCTTTACTAACGGAGAGAACTGGAAGGTGATGAGAAGATTCTCCCTTTCCACACTACGAGATTATGGGGTTGGGAAAAGAACTATAGAAGAAAAGATCATTGAGGAAGCTGGCTGCTTAGTGAAAAATATTCAGTCCCATGGAGGTGAGTACTGACCATCAGTGATAATGGAACATGCCAGTATTCTTTTCACATTCATTTTCACAAAAATAATTTTAAAGTGAACCTCTAGACTAAAAATCTACTCAGCAGCACTGAAAAGGCTTAGGGCTTGATTCAGAAAAGAGTACTAACTGATAGCACAGCCGTTTTCGCATGAAAATTTACGTTTGCGCGTGAAAACGTTATCGTTTTGCGTGAAAATTTGCGATCGCGCGAAAACGCAAACATTTGTGCGAAAACGGCCGTGCTATCAGTTAGCACTCTTTTCTGAATCAAGCCCTTAGTGTTTCTTTAACAGTTTCACAGCATCAGAACTTTGTTTTTCTTACATAAGCCTTATTTTTAGCTGCACAAAAGCTAAGCTCCACCCCATCAAAGAAAACTGCCCGGGCATTTTTACCCTGATGCTGTGCAAAGCATGGTCGGATTTCCTATGTTGTTGTTCATGTTGCCTAGCAACTGGGAGGGGTGATCAGCACACAGGACAGTTGGAACTGTGTCTCATGCTCCCTGTCACCTCCTTTCAACCAAAAAGATGGCTGCCCCCATGAAATCAAACATTTGCCTATTCTTTTAAAACAGGGTAGGTAAGAGATTATATTACCTATCTATTTTAATTAACATAACTTATGTAACTTAATGACAGTATGTTTGTTTAGGCTGAAGTTCCTCTTTAAGGTGCCACTGAAGAAAAAAAACAAACAAACAAAAAAAACTTACGATATAATGAATTGTATGTGCAGTACGGATAATTAATCTCATCTCACTAATATTATAAATTTGAAAGTTTGGATGCATGGATGTTTGTTACTTGATCACGCAACAATGGCAGATTTGAATGAAATTTGGCACACATGTAGTACATTACCTGGAATAATATATAGGATACTTTTTATCCCCATAACCAAAAAGTGGGCGGAGACAAATACAGATTTTACTAGGAAAATGTAAACAGCAGCCATTCTTAAGGCCCATACAGACGTCGGATTTTTCCGAACGACGGGTCTTTTGAACGTCCCGTCGTTCAGTCGTCCGCACGCCAAATCAGGCGTGTGTACAGACTGTCGTTCGTGTGATAAGACTGAGTTTGAGCGATCCGCCGGGTTTGAGAACCTTTAATGGCAGGGTTCTCAAACTTTGCACAGTTGGTCACTGGGTGACTGGGATTACTATTCAAAAAATAGCACTGTGGCCAACTAGACAAATACAAGACAAGACAAATAACATTTATATTGCGCTTTTCTCCTTGCGGACTCAAAGCGCCAGAGCAGAGCAGCAGCCACTAGGGCGCGCTCTATAGGCAGTAGCAGTGTAAGGGAGACTTGCCAAAGATCTCCTACTGAATAGGTGCTGGCTTACTGAACAGGCAGAGCCGAGATTCGAACCCTGGTCTCCTGTGTAGTTGGAGAGCTCAAAGAAGCTCTTTTGCATAGATAACAAGTTTCTTAACACTTCCTGTACTGGAAATAATATGAGAGTCATATCTTTGCTACTAATGTTCTATTTCTTAGCTAATCTGAAGTGAAAATAAACTTATAATGAATTGATTGTGTAGTACAGCCTGTACTACACAATCAATTCATTATAAGTTTATTTTCACTTCAGATTCTCTTAAATTACTAGCCGACCTCTACATGCCAATTGGCGTGAGCGCAGCGGCAGCCCCAGGACCACCCCATGCGCATATCCGCTTGGAAAGCTCCGCCTTTAATCTCCCAGCAGCGATTGCCACTCAGAGAATGTTAGACAGCGAAACCGCCATCTAATTAGGCTATACAGCGCTGCGATCTAAGGCAGAGCCGTACTGAGGACAGACGTGTGACACAACTGTCCCCCTGGGACACAGGAGAGCGATCGGCTCTCATAGGCTGAAGCCTATGACAGCCGATAGCTGTCATTGGCTGACTGGGGGCAGGGAGGGAGTTAGGTAAAAATAAATAAATAAATAGGTACATTTAAAAAAAAAAAAACAAATATTTATAAAATAAATAAATTAATAAACACTGGGAGAGCGATGAGACCCCACCAACAGAGAAAAGAGGGGGTGGGGGGGGGGGAAATCACTTGTGTGCTGAGTTGTGCAGCCCTGCAGCAAGGACTTAAAGATGCAGTGGCCTATTTACAGAAAAATGGCCTGGTCTTCACGGGGGTTTAACACTGCCTCGAGAGGTTAAATTTGATTTTCAAGTGAAAATTCCATTGAAAATAAGTTTTGTTAAGTTTCAAGTTTTTTTGCATTTAGCGCAAATTTTGGCGGAAAAAAATATTGATTTTTCATGTTTTTGAAAATAGCTGTGCTAAAAATATTGTTTTTCCACATTTCGTGCTTTCGCTGCAAAAATATTAATTTGTGAAAAAAGCAAAAATACAACCTAATTTGTGGATACTATACAAATGGAATGACTTTTATTTCCATTGGTTTTAAACATGTTGCATTGGCGACACACATTTTTTTTCTTTCACACTGTATGTGGTTCAATTCCAGGGAAACCGTTCAATAATCACACCATACTAAATGCAGCTGTCGCCAACATCATTGTAGCCATATTACTGAGCCGCAGATTTGAGTACGACGACCCCATTTTGCAGAAGCTGATGACTTTGGCCAATGAAAATGTAAAACTTCTGGGGTCCCCTTTAGTGAGGGTAAGTAAATTGCATACTTGGATCTAACTAAGCGCAAGCAAAAACTGGCCAAGTGCAGTGCCCATGGCCACTCCTGAGAGCTTATTGAGCGCTGGTTTAAACTTATAAAAGGAAAGTGGACCTGAACTCTTGCACAGAACAGAAGGAAAACAGAGAGAAATCCAACCTGTATGTATTTAGATAAACAGAATATTAACAATATGTCTGCTTCCATGAAAGCAGGAAGTAGATACACTGCAGATTTATTGCAGGATTTTTATCAGCTGTAACAATGTTTTTTTCTTTAAAGGTTATGCTATTGCGTATCTTACAGAGCAGAAAAGAAGTTCTGAGTTCAAGTCCACTTTCATTAATGCTGATAATATGGATTAGCACTCATTGAGCTTGATTCACTTACCGGCACCAAGCCGGGTTAGTGAGCCCAAATAGATAGTGGGCGCAAACCACAGCGTTAGGTGGTTTGCACCCATAGGACCCCCACACAGTGCGCGCAGCGCGGCAGCATATGTTTAGTGCGCGATGCGATGAGTACGTTGCACCCGCTGCCCTTTAATCGGCGCACCGGGTGGCACTAATGCGGCGGCCACCCGATGCGCTGTTTTCGTCGCACTGGGTGCGCCGGTTAAAGGGTTAATCGTCGCATCGCGCACTAAATATAGGCTGCCACGCTGCGCGCCCTGTGTGGGGTCCTGTGCGCAAAGAAGCTTTGTGGGCTATTAGTGTCCGCAAAGCTACTTATGGGGCACAAAGTGGCTATTCACAGCTTTGTGAATCAAGCCCTTTGGGTTCTATTCACAATAGTTTTCTGCATGCGGAAATGCACTTGCGGTAGACTTTCGACAAAAATAAGACCATCCTTACATTCACAAAATTTTCTGCATGCAGAAAAATTGCAGTAAAAGTTCGCAAAAAGATCCAAATTCACAATGGAAAAGGGGCACATCATTTATTTATTTTAGTATTTATATAGCGCCGACATATTATGCAGTGCTGTACAGAGTATATTGTCTTGTCACTAACTTTCCCTCAGAGGGACTCACAATCTAGTCTCTACCATAGTCATATGTCAGTGTAGTGTATGTATCATAGTCTAGGGTTAATTTAGGTGGAAGCCAATTAACTTATCTGTATGCTTTTGGGATGTGGGAGGAAACCGGAGTGCCCAGAGGAAACCCACACAGATACGGTTAGAACATACAAACTCCTTGCAGATGTTGACCTGGCTGGGATTTGAACAGGGAATCCAGCGCTGCAAGGGCAAAGAGAGCGCTAACCACTACGTCACTGTTCTGCCCATTTCTGACATAACAACCGATTTTATATCACCTACAGGTACCAGGTGATATATTTTGCTTCCCATTGACCTAAATGGAGTCTGGAGCCTTGAGCACTGTGTTTGCTGGACTTTAAAACTTTTTTTTTGGTCAATTTTTTATTGCGACTTCTTTCCTGCATGTTTACCGCATGGTTTCCGCCATTTTACGTGTGTTTCCGCACTTTTTTTTCGAAATATACCTGCATGTGGAAAACATGCGGGAAAGTTCTAGTAAATACTGTATGGAAAAAATGTGGAAATTACCGCTGCCAATCTGATTGTGAATAGAGCCCATTGTACTTGATGCTTTTACTCTTTGCATCCACAGTATACCAAGGAGATTCTCACAAAGGCTTCAATTCATAAAGCATGCTGAAAACAGCAGACTTTCCCGACCACTTAGCAATGTGTCAATTCATAAAGGCTGTTAACGCATGAAAAGCTGACATTACCGGCCAGGGAGATAAATTACCGACTTGGCTGTAGTTACATCCAACACATGTCAGTAAATTGTCAACAAATGTCAATTCATAAAGCCTTCAACAAGTGGTAAGCCTGACGATAGTTACCGACACCTCTGGTGAGGTGTTAACAATGCAAAGTGCAGGAAGCCAAAGTCTGTGACAGTCATCTGTGGGAGTCATCTGTGCAGGCGGCGAATGTCTTAGTGAGTCATCTGTGTGAGTCATCTGTGCAGGCAGGGAATGTCCGTGTGAGTCATCTGTGTGAGTCATCTGTGCAGGCAGGGAAAGTCTGTGTGAGTCATCTGTGTGAGTCATCTGTGCAGGCAGGGAAAGTCTGAGTGAATCATCTGTGTGAGTCATCTGTGCAGGCAGGGAATGTCAGTGTGAGTAATCTGTGTGAGTCATCTGTGCAGGCAGGGAAAGTCTGTGTGAGTCATCTGTGTGAGTCATCTGTGCAGGCAGGAAAAGTCTGAGTGAGTCATCTGTGTGAGTCATCTGTGCAGGCAGGGAAAGTCTGAGTGAGTCATCTGTGTGAGTCATCTGTGCAGGCAGGGAATGTCCGTGTGAGTCATCTGTGTGAGTCATCTGTGCAGGCAGGGAAAGTCTGTGTGAGTCATCTGTGTGAGTCATCTGTGCATGCAGGGAAAGTCTGAGTGAGTCATCTGTGTGAGTCATCTGTGCAGGCAGGGAATGTCAGTGTGAGTAATCTGTGTGAGTCATCTGTGCAGGCAGGGAAAGTCTGTGTGAGTCATCTGTGTGAGTCATCTGTGCAGGCAGGAAAAGTCTGAGTGAGTCATCTGTGTGAGTCATCTGTGCAGGCAGGGAAAGTCTGAGTGAGTCATCTGTGTGAGTCATCTGTGCAGGCAGGGAATGTCTGTGTGAGTCATCTGTGTGAGTCATCTGTGCAGGCAGGGAAAGTCTGTGTGAGTCATCTGTGCAGGGCAAAAGAGCAATATCGCCACACTACTGACCTTCAACGGCAGCTGGGGAAATCTTTATGAATTAGCACACAGACCAGGAAAATACGGAGTGCGGTATTTTCCCGACAAGATGTTTTTTTATCGCACTGCTTTTTATGAATTGAGGCCAAAGTGTTATTGAAATTGGCAAAAGATAGGAATAACATTTTAAATTGTTATTATTATAATTATAATTATTATTAATGTATATAGCGCCAGCATCTTCCGTGGTGCTGTAAAAACAGAATACAAGGTATAACAGTACAATATAAACAATACAACAAAGAACAGTACAAGACAGTGGTGGATTACAGTTTATGCAGTGAACAAATCAATTACAGATTATTGCATAATGGTGGAAGATAGGCGCACACATTCACAGCATTAAAGTGGGAGTGTCACCATAAAAATCCAGTTTCAACAGCAACTGGTCTGAGTGTATTAAGTGATAAAGATGCTAATCCTGCATTCAAAACTTTTTCTGTGGTTATGATTTGGAGTTATCACATACCTAAGTAGCACTGGCCCTTTAGTGGTCAGTGCCAAACATGCAACTGGCTGGGGGTTCTTTTTATCTATGATATATTCATCCTCTTCCATTTATTTCCCTGCCTAGATGCTTTTCTGAAACATGATCCTCTGCTCACTTGTGTTTACAAGCAAGGTTGAGGTGACTCAGCGATTGGAGGAGAAAAGAAAAAAAAGTAAAGGGCCGAAATGACATCAGAATTTAGCCTAAACTCTGGGCAAAAGTCATGGTTCCCACCAGGAACAGAAATTCTCTTCATTTACTATATACAATTCACTGAAATCAAAATGTGGACAGTACAATGCATGTGTTATGTAAGTAGATCAAGTATTTATCTACTTATATATGTGTTTTTTTCCCCCTGGCATAGTATGGCTAATCCTACTGCTTTAAGAGACAAAAGGGAAAGAGAGCCCTGGCCAATCGGCTTTATAGTTTTAAGCAGGGGTGCTCGGATACCCCTTTTTAAAATCAGAATTGATTCGGATCCGGATACCCAGATATCCGGATCTGAATCGGATATCCGAATCCGAACATTTTGGTATCTGAGCAAACTCGGATATCCGAACCCAATATCCGTCCGGATTCGGATATGCGGATAGAAAACCGGAAGTGACCTGAAAATGGCTTAAAATGCTTCCAAAAGTCTTTTCAAATGGCAAAAAACCCTTTCGGAGGTCTCTCTCTCTCTCTCTCTCTCTCTCTCTCTCTCTCTCTCTCTCTGCCTGGATGCCTTTGAAAGGAGTTTTTGCCATTGAAGGTGATTTTAGCTTCTGCTCGGATATCTAAATTAACTATCCACCCAGATTTGGGATTTCAGATGGGAAATAAGAGTTTGCTCGGATAGTCTATTTGGATTTTAAAAAATATCCGAATTGCTATTCAAAGTTCGGATAGTGGAAAAAGTTTGGATATCTGGGTAGTTCGGATGTCCGAAAAAAAAAGAGCACCACTGGTTTTAAGAGTTAAATTGAATGTGTAAGGGGAAAAAAGTGCCCCTATGGGGTACTTACCTTATCAGGGGGAAGCCTCTGCATCCTAATGAGGCTTCCTTCATCCTCTTGAGCCTCGGGGATCCAGCTTCCCCCAAAATCCCCCGATAAGCTGTGTGTAGGCGCAGTAGAGTGGACCTGTTTGGGCTCGGCTATTTCCGCATGAGCCCAATCAAAAAGCCGCAACTGCACCGGCACAGCAGTGCAGATTGTAAATATTGCTGCACGTGGTGTTCGGGGTCATGCGGGATCCCGGAGCGCGGGATCCCGGAGGGTGAAGAGAATGTGGAAAGCCTAATTAAAACCAGAGGCTTCACCCTCCTGAGGTAAGTATGCCCCAGGGACACTTTCTATTCTTACACATTTCTTTTAAGGGATAGTACAATAGGTGAAGGGAAAGCTGTGTATCTGAGATGGTAAAACGGTGGCCAGTAAGAGAGTATGTTTGCCTGAAGAGGTGAGTTTATAGGTTGAATCTAAAAAGGGTAAGTGCGGGTGAGTGGCGAATGTGTTGAGGGAGCGTTTTCCAGAGAAGGGGAGAGGATGGAGAGAAATCTTGTAGGCAGGAATGAGAGGCGGTGACCAGAGAGGAAGACAGGAGAAAATTGTTAGCAGAGTGGAGATTGTTTGTAGGATGGTATCTGGAAATACATTTATGATATGCAAAACACTAGCTCCACTTCCTAATAATGTGTGAAAATGAGTATAAAAACAGCAGGGGCCTAGCAAAAAAAGATCACTGAGTCCTACTGCAAAAATATCAGTATTATGCAGCCTTCATGCCCAGAGATGGCCCGAACCTCCGATTTTAGGTTCGCGAACTTCCGCAAAAGGTTTGGTTTGCGCGAACTTTCGCGAACCGCAATAGACTTCAATGTACAGGAGGCGAACTTTGAAAACTAGAAACATTTATGCTGGCCACAAAAGTGATAGAAAATATGTTTCAACAGGTCTAACACCTGGAGGGGGGCATGGATGAGTGGGATAGATGCCAAAAGTCCCGGGGAAAAATCTGGATTTGATGCAAAGCAGCGTTTTAAGGGCACAAATCACATTGAATGCTAAATTGCAGGACTAAAGTGCTTTCAAACATCTTGAATGTGTATACATCAATCAGGGAGTGTAATTAGAGTACTGCTTCACACTGACACACGAAACTCACTGTGTAACGCACCGCAAACAGCTGTTTGCGTAGTGACGGCCGTGCTGGACTGGTGTGCACCATGGCCAGAGTGCAGGCCGTGGCGGTGTTCAAGCCCATATGGTCGCCGGGCTGTGGTAGCTCAATGATAGAACAACAGTGACTGTCCAGCTGATCAAATTTGGTCTGTCCACAATGAAGCAATGACCTTATTATCTTCTTGTATGTAGATAGGCATAGGTAGGTGCCCCAGTATAGGTAGGTAGGCATAGGTAGGTGTCCCAGTATAGGAAGATAGGCATAGGTAGGTGCCCCAGTAGTTAGCTAGGCATAGGTAGGAGTCCCAGTATAGGTAGGTAGGCATAGGTAGATGTCCCAGTATAGGTAGGTAGGCATAGGTAGGTGTCCCAGTATAGGTAGATAGGCATAGGTAGGTGCCCCAGTAGTTAGCTAGGCATAGGTAGGAGTCCCTGTATAGGTAGGTAGGCATAGGTAGGTGTGTCAATATAGGTAGATAGGCATAGATAGGTGTCCCAGTATAGGTAGATAGGCATAGGTAGGTGCCCCAGTAGTTAGCTAGGCATAGGTAGGAGTCCCAGTATAGGTAGGTAGGCATAGGTAGGAATCCCAGTATAGGTAGGTAGGCATAGGAAGGAGTCCCAGTATAGGTAGGTAGGCATAGGAAGGAGTCCCAGTATAGGTAGGTAGGCATAGGTAGGTGCCCTAGTAAAGGTAGATAGGCATAGGTAAGTGCCCCATCAGTTAGCTAGGCATAGGTAGGAGTCCCAGTATAGGTAGGTAGGCATAGGTAGGTGTCCCAGTATAGGTAGATAGGCATAGGTAGATGCCCCAGTAGTTAGCTAGGCATAGGTAGGAGTCCCAGTATAGGTAGGTAGGCATAAGTAGGTGCCCCAGTAGTTAGTTAGGCATAGGTAGGAGTCCTAGTATAGGTAGGCATAGGTAGGTGCCCTAGTATAGGTAGGTGTCCCCGTATAGGTAAGTAGGTGCCCCAGTAGTTAGGTAGGCATAGGTAGGTGTCCCAGTATAGATAGTTAGGCAGGGCCTGGCTGGCACAGTAATAGCAATTACCACGGTCCAGCTGCAACTGATAGGGCTGTATAATGCAGTGTCAGTGGGCAGCACACACAAAAAAACCACATCAGGAGAACATTAGCTCTCAAAAGAGCTGTTGAGGGGTGCTATTTTAGCAATAACAATCAGCCAGGAGCAAGCTAACAAGCCTACAAGAGCCTAACTAATCTTTCCCTATGAGAGTCTGCCAGCAGCTGTCCCTTTACTAATTACTGCAGGTGCACGAGTGAGTGTAATAGCCAGCGCTGCCTGCCTTTTATAAGAGGGGGGAATGTGGCTACAGGAGAGAGTGTAGCCTAATTGGCTATGATGTGCCTGCTGACTGTGATGTAGAGGGTCAAAGTTCTTCTTCCCCTTCCGCTTCTTCCCCTGATAGCCCAGATTGTAGCATAAGGTACCCTTGCCCATAGTGGTATTACGTAGCCTTTGTGTCCCCTTATCACCTACCCCCAGATAGCATTGTTTGGGGGAAGTTTCAGCTTAGGTATTCCCCTGAGATAAGTTTGACCCCTGAGATACGCGGACACTGGGAGGCTGATCAACTCACCTCCCTCAGGATCCAGATGCTGCCAGCCATTCTACTTCCGATCCTCTGAGGTTTAAAGGCTCACAACACCTCTGGTGAGATTGCCGTTTGTTGTCATGAGGACAGCATGCGATCTCACTCTAGGATTACAGCGCCACCCAGAGGATGGAGGGAGGATTGCAGTGCTGGATCCGATGGAGGTAAGTGCACGGCTACTGCAGATCTCACTGAGGTACGATTTTTTCCCTGGTTTTAGGGTTTAAAAGCACGCAAAAAAAAATTTCACTACTTTTAGACCCTAAAATCCAGAAATAATCATACCGATAGGGAGGTTAAAGAAGAAGGATCACAGAGCAGGTATAAATGTATTCAGCACTTAGGACAATGTGTTTCGCAGTGTAAACTGCTTCATCAGGACAATAAACGTGTCAATACCTGGGATACAGAAAGCCTGGGCGCCAGGCCTCCAGCCTACTAATAATCTTATGACCAGTTAAGAGAAACTGTAAAAAAAAAAGTCCCCTAGGGGGTACTCACCTCAGTAGGGGGAAGCCTTGGGGTCCCAATGAGGCTTCCCCCTCTGCTGTAGCTGCAGGCAGTCCAGCGCTGGCTCCCCAGTGTCCCGGAATACTCCCTCTACAAGGCTGACAAGCGCTGATAAGTGCTGATTTATTTACCTTTCCTGGCTCCAGCGGGGGCGCTGTTGTGACTCTTCCCACAGAGATAGGCGAAAATAGCCGACTCCGTCGGGTCTACTGTACTGCGCAGGCGCAGGAGACTTGCACCTGCGCAGTAGAGCGGACCAACAGCAAACGGTTATTTCTGCCTATCTCCAAGGCGGAGAACCGATACTGCGCCTGTGCTGGAGCCCAGGAGGTAAATATTTACATCCCCGCTGTTCGAGGAGCTTGTTCGCCGCTGCTGTGGGACTGAGGAGGACGGGGGAAGCCTCAATAGGATCCGGAGGCTTCCCTCACCCGAGGTGAGTACCCCACATGGGAACTTTTTCTCGATACAGGTTTTCTTTAAGAGAAAATGTTGACTCAAAAAATGCATTATTATTATTATTATTATTTCGTATTTATACAGTACCACCGACAAGCTTGAATGTTAGTTATTTAATTTTTAATAACCATAATCTTGTTTTCTTCTTAAGCTCTACAACAGCTTCCCATTTCTGCTAAACTTGCTGCCAGGATCTCACAAGAAGATCTCCAAGAACAATTTACGGACTGAGAGCTTTATACAGGAGAATTTTACTAAGCAGAGGCAAGAACTGGATGTAAATGACCAGAGGAATCTTGTTGATACATTTCTGGCAAAACAACAAGAGGTAAAGGGAAGACTATAGATACAAAACTGATGCAGTGGTGCTTACTTGATAATGGGGAAGAGCTGTAACATAGAATTTACATAGCTCCCAACTGCCCCTCTTTCGGAGGGACAGTCCCTCTTTGGGAGCCCTGTCCCTCTTTCACCCTCATTTGTCCCTCTTTCAGGACTTTGTCCCTCTTTCTATGTAAATATATATATATTTCTCTACTAAAAAATGTGTTTGATTGACTCTAATCTTTATTCCCATCCTTTACATTGATATATTACTAATTTTAAAATGTTAATATGAAGGAAAATGAGCCAGGATAGAAAGGACCAGTGTGGTTTGAAGTATAAAACAACATTTTTTTAATGAAATCTTTATGGTATGCGTGACTAGGGGTGTGCTGGGGCGTGATCAGGGGTGTGAGAAGGGCGTGGCTTAAGTGTCCCTCTTTCTCATCTCAAAAAGTTGGGGGGTATGAATTTATACTATGACCACTTCAAACAAAACCTGTAACTTCATAAACTCCCTTTAAAAAAGCACATTGCCCGTATCAGCATTCCTTCCTGACGTCACCTTTAGTGTTGGTCAAATATCTCATTGTTCAATGGTGCAGATATTTGCAATTAATAGGAAAGCCCCTATTCAAGCTAGAATCACTACATTTTCTCGGTATGTTAAATAGAACATTGGGAACAAGGTTTTTGGTTTTTTTTCCATAAAGATCTTGTAGTTTTTTAGGATATTGATAAAAATAAAAAAAAAAACGTTTTTAAAAGGCGGGAAAATGACATTTGCGGTATATTTTAATATATACTTTTTCAGAGCTCTTTATACACATTATATACATAAAAAGAATGCACACCATGGGGTCTTCCCCCTCCTAAGCCTCTTTAACCCCTTGTCAACCATGCAGGCTGGTATAGCCAGAATGCAGAGCCCGGGCATACATGTAAAACGGGCGCCTGAAAAAAAAAAAAGGCCCGGGATAAAGACAAAATGATAAGTTTTTATGTAAAACAATATTTTTTGTTTCTATATTATAATCTAAGATTAAGAGCTAAATATGTTGAATTAACGGTTATAAAGAGGCAAAATACAGTCTATAACAAAAAAAAGATAATTACTTAAGCATAGTAATAAAATTGTAGGTATTACAGATATTTTACTGCAACTATACCTAACCATACTCTCACACTGAACCCTCCCTGTACCTATTCCTAACCCCTAGACCCCCTTGGTGGTGCCTAACCCTAAAAACTCCACGGTGTTGCCTAACAATAAACCCCCCCTAGTGTTACTAAGCATAATAATACAATTGTAGATATTACAGATATTTTACTGCAACAATACCTAACCGTACTCTCACACAGAACCCTGCTTGTACCTATCCCTAACCCCTAGACCCTTCAGGTGGTGCCTAACCCTAACCCCCCCCAGTGGTGCCTAACCTTAAACCCCCCCGGTGGTGCCTAACCCTAACCTATCCCCCCTGGTGGTGTCTAACCCTAACCCCCCTGGTGGTGCCTAACCCTAACCACTCCCCCTGGTTGTGACTAACACTAACCACCCCACCTGGTGGTGCCTAACCCTAAACAACCCCCACTGGTGGTGCCTAACCCTAACAACCCTCCCTGGAGGTGTCTAACCCATAATCACCCACCTGGTAGTGCCTAACCCTAACCACCCCCCTGGCAGTGCCTAACCCTAACCATGCCCACTGCATAAACACCCTTATACGGCCACTGCATTAACACCCTCTAGTTTGCTTAGCAGACAGGCAATTAGCTAGGGGGAGGGATTCGCTGTAACACAGGTGATAAATTAAACAGGAAGTGTAGGCCGAAGCCCTTGTTCTGGTGGAGGGCCTGGTAAAATAGGGCTGATTTCACTTCACTGCTGGGAACTGTGAGCACTGATTATAATACATTGCTGTTGTTTGTAAATTGTGTTTTGCTGTTGTGATATCTGGTGGATTGTGGATTGCGGTTCATCTGATATCTAGGGCAGCAAGTGTCACTTTTTAAACGTATGTATTTTTTTCTTTTTCCTCCATTTTGCTTAGCAGACAGGCAATTAGCTAGGGGGAGGGATTAGCTGTATCAGGAGGTATTTGGACAGCTTCAGGACTCAGTACCTGAGCTTGCTCAGTCTGTGGCTTGCTCACTAAGTGACTTCGACAAAAATGGCATAGGCGTTAAAAACAGGCGTTAGAACACAGGCACAAAAGGGGAGGAAATACTTTACGCAGCAGGTAAGGACTATAAAAAAAAAATGCCCTTCAACCAATATTGCGGGGTTTTTTGCATTGGTTAGGATGTGCTAGGCAAGTTGTGGTGTAGTCTTTAAGTTTTTGAGGACTCCACTCCAGCTTCACTCCCTCTCCCTCTCCTCCAGCCCAACTTCACTCACTCCCTAGCCTCACTCCCTCTCCCTCTCCTCCACCCCAGCTTCACTCACTCCCCAGCCTCACTCTCTCTCCTCCACCCCAGCTTCACTCGCTCCCCAGCTTCACTCCCTTTCCTCCACCCCAGCTTCACTCACTCCCTCTCCCTCTCCTCCATCCCAGCTTCACTCACTCCCCAGCTTCACTCCCTCTCCGTCTCCTCCCCCCCAACTTCAGTCACTCCCCGGCTTCGCTCCCTCTCCCTCTCCTCCACCCCAGCTTCACTCACTCTCCCATTTCATCTTTTACCACCACAGTTTACTTTAAGTAATTGTTCCCCACACAATAGTCATCATGTTGGAGAATGCAGTACAGTGTACATCCTGCAACATGTATGCATGCCCTGATCAGCAGATTGAGGGTGTTTACTGTTGCCCTGGGTGTGTGCGTGTTGCTCAATTAGAGGCTGAAGTCAGAGAGCTAAATGAGCATCTCGCAACACTGAGACGCATACACAACATGGAGAAGAGCTTGGATCTCACAATCCAGACACTGGAGGGAACCAGTAAAGAAGAGGTGGGTGGAGTACAGCCGGAGCAAGAAGCAGAGGTAGCCGCTAGTTGGCTCACAGTTAGAAGGGGTAGGGGAAAAAGTGGCAGGGAGGCTAGCCCAGAGTTGTCCCTCCCTAATAAGTATGCTTGTTTGCATAATATTGGGGAGGATGATTCTGGAGTAGCAATGCTGCAGCAGGATGTGCTCCTTAGCAACCAAGGGGCAGACTGCTGTAACGAGAAAGGGAATAGGAGTGCAGCTAAGGCTAGACAGGTACTGGTGGTAGGGGATTCAATTATTAGGCGCACAGGTAGGGTAATCTGTCGAAGAAACCGTGAATGCCGTACAGTCTGTTGCCTCCCGGGTGCTCGGGTTCAGCATGTAGCGGAAAGAATTTACAGATTATTGGGTCGGGCTTGGGAAGACCCGGCTGTCATGGTACACATTGGCACCAATGACAAAGTTAGTGGGAGATGGAAGGTCCTCAAAAATGATTTTCAGGTACTTGGAGATAAACTTAAAGCAGGGACCTCCAAGGTGGTGTTTTCTGAAATACTGCCAGTGCCACGTGCTACATCTGAGAGACAAAGGGAACTTAGGGAGTTAAATAAGTGGGTTAAGGAATTGGTGTAAGAAGATGGGGGTTGGGTTCCTGGAGAACTGGGAAAACTTTGCAGTGGGCTACAGGTTCTACAGCAGGGATGGGCTGCACCTTAATGGGGAGGGTGCAACTGCATTGGGGGAGAAGATGGCTAAACGGTTGGAGGAGATTTTATAATAGGATCTGGGGGGAGGCGGGAGGGTAAAGTCTCAATATGTAGACAAGATAAGGTAAAAAGACAGTGGGAGCCTAACATTATGGGGGGTGGAGAGGGGGGTGGGGACAGTGTAAAGAGTAAGGAGGTTGATAAAACTTCAAGTAGCCCATTTCATGTAACCAAAATTGGAAAACGTGGAGGTAAAAATATAAAGTGCATGGTAACCAATGCTAGGAGCCTTGCAAATAAAATGGACGAACTAGAGTTCATTCTGATTGACAAAGGCTATGACATTGTGGCAATAACCAAGACATGGATGGATGAAAGCCATGACTGGATAGCTAATTTAGAGGGATACAATGTGTCTAGGAAGGATAAAACAGGGAAAAAAGGTGGAGGGGTTTGTCTCTTTGTTAAGAATTCATTTACAGATGTCCTGAACGATGAGATAGAGGAAGATTGTGAAGATGTGGAGTCCATTTGGGTAACTATTCATGGTGGAAATAGAGGTTGCCAATTGCTTATTGGGGTATGCTACAGGCCACCACATATTTATGAAGCCGCAGAACTGCAATTACTACAGCAGATTGAAAAAGCTGCAAGTAAAAATGAGGTCATAGTTATGGGTGACTTCAACTTTCCAGACATTGACTGGAGTATTGAGGCTACCCATTCTGGTAAAAGCAGCAGATTTCTGGCATCACTACAGGACAATTACTTAACTCAAATGGTAACAGAACCAACTAGGGGGAATGCGTTACTGGATTTGATCATTTCAAATAGACCAGATAATGTATCAAATGTGCAGGTTCAAGAACATTTGGGAAATAGTAATCACAACAAGATAACGTTTGATCTGGTGACTGATAGGCCGCGGGGCAGTGGGACCACTAAAACTATGAATTTTAGAGAAGCAAACTTCAATCAACTCAGGCAGGCACTAAGTTTGGTGAACGGGGAAAATGTACTACAAGGGGAGGACACTGAAGGGAAATGGCAAGCGTTTAAGCTTATTCTCAATCAATATTGAAGTATGTATATCCCATATGGAAACAAAATGTCTAGGAATAAAAAAAGGCCTCTATGGATGAATTGAAAAGTTAGAGATAAAATGAAGGGGAAAAATAATGCCTATAGGATCCTAAAACAGGAGGGGACCGAGGCTGCATTAAGCAATTATAAGGAGTGCAATAAAAGTTGTAAAAAATAAATTAGACTGGCAAAGATTGAAGCTGAAAATCAAATCGCTAGGGATATCAAATCTAACCCAAAGAAATTTTAGAAGTACATCAACTCTAAAAAAAGAAAGGTTGACTGTATTGGACTCCTAAAGGATGAGGGTGGGAACTCAATGGTGGATGACCAAGGTAAGGCAGAGTTATTAAATGCTTTCTTTGCTTCTGTCTTCACAAAGGAAACAGCACTGTTGCAAATTACAGAAGTGGAAGAGTCTAATCTTCCAACAGTAATATTTAATGCAGGAAGAAGTGAAGGAAAGACTAAATAAATTAAAAATAGACAAGGCACCTGGCCTGGATGGCATGCATCCTCGGGTCCTAAGGGAATTAAATTCAGTTATAGATAAACCCCTTTATCTTAACTTTTGTGACTCGCTTTCAACTGGCAGAGTCCCAGTGGATTGGCATACAGCTCACGTTTTCCCATTATTTAAGAAGGGCAAAAAAACAGATCCAGGAAATTATGGACCTGTAAGCTTAACATCAGTTGTATGCAAACTATTTGAGGGGTTACTAAGAGATACTATACATGACTTCATAGTAGAAAATAGTCTTTTTTCTGAGCATTAACATGGGTTTACTAAAAACAGGTCCTGTTTGACTAACATGCTCAGCTTTTATGAGGTAGTGAACGCTAATGTGGATATTGGGAATGCTGTAGATGTGATATACTTGGACTTTGCAAAGGCCTTTGACACTGTTCCACACAAAAGTCTGGTGCAAAAGTTGAGGCTGCAAGGACTGGGGAAGAGTCTGTGTGCATGGATAGGGAACTGGCTAATGGACAGAAAACAAAGAGTTGTGGTCAATGGATCATACTCAAAATGGGAGACTGTTAGCAGTGGGGTCCCACAGGGGTCTGTACTGGGTCCAGTGCTCTTCAATTTATTTATTAATGACCTAGTAGATGCAGTAGTAAGCAATGTTGCTATTTTTGCAGATGATACAAATTGTGCAGAATCACCAACTCACAGGAAGATAGGGAAATACTGCAACAGGATCTGGATAGGATGGCTATATGGGCACATAAACGGCAGATGAAATTCAATGTTGAAAAATGGAAAGTCATGCATTTTGGTCGTACCAATGGTCTAGCACCATACAAAATAAATGGGATACAGTTGGGGACATCAAACTTGGAGAAGGACTTACGAGTACTCATCGACAACAAGTTAAATAACTGTACTCAATGCCAAGCCGCTGCAGCTAAAGCTAACAAAATTTTGGGATGCATTAAAAGGGAAATAAAAACTAGAGATGCTAGCATAATATTGTCCCTGTTTAACTCTCTAGTAAGGCCACATCTGGAATATGGAATTCAGTTCTGGGCACCACATTACAGGAAAGATATTGCAGTTTTAGAGCAGGTGCAGAGACGAGCAAGAAAATTGATACGTGGGATGGAAGGTCTCAATTACCAAGAAAGGTTAGATAAACTGGGTTTATTTAGTCTAGAGAAAAGATACCTTAGAGGGTAGCTTCACTCGCTCCCCAGCTTCACTCCCTCTCCTCCACCCCAGCTTCACTCACTCCCTTTCCCTCTCCTCCATCCCAGCTTCACTCACTCCCCAGCTTCACTCCCTCTCCGTCTCCTCCCCCCCCAACTTCAGTCACTCCCCGGCTTCGCTCCCTCTCCCTCTCCTCCACCCCAGCTTCACTCACTCTCCCATTTCATCTTTTACCACCACAGTTTACTTTAAGTAATTGTTCCCCACACAATAGTCATCATGTTGGAGAATGCAGTACAGTGTACATCCTGCAACATGTATGCATGCCCTGATCAGCAGATTGAGGGTGTTTACTGTTGCCCTGGGTGTGTGCGTGTTGCTCAATTAGAGGCTGAAGTCAGAGAGCTAAATGAGCATCTCGCAACACTGAGACGCATACACAACATGGAGAAGAGCTTGGATCTCACAATCCAGACACTGGAGGGAACCAGTAAAGAAGAGGTGGGTGGAGTACAGCCGGAGCAAGAAGCAGAGGTAGCCGCTAGTTGGCTCACAGTTAGAAGGGGTAGGGGAAAAAGTGGCAGGGAGGCTAGCCCAGAGTTGTCCCTCCCTAATAAGTATGCTTGTTTGCATAATATTGGGGAGGATGATTCTGGAGTAGCAATGCTGCAGCAGGATGTGTCCCTTAGCAACCAGGGGGCAGACTGCTGTAATGAGAAAGGGAATAGGAGTGCAGCTAAGGCTAGACAGGTACTGGTGGTAGGGGATTCAATTATTAGGCGCACAGGTAGGGTAATCTGTCGAAGAAACCGTGAATGCCGTACAGTCTGTTGCCTCCCGGGTGCTCGGGTTCAGCATGTAGCGGAAAGAATTTACAGATTATTGGGTGGGGCTTGGGAAGACCCGGCTGTCATGGTACACATTGGCACCAATGACAAAGTTAGTGGGAGATGGAAGGTCCTCAAAAATGATTTTCAGGTACTTGGAGATAAACTTAAAGCAGGGACCTCCAAGGTGGTGTTTTCTGAAATACTGCCAGTGCCACGTGCTACATCTGAGAGACAAAGGGAACTTAGGGAGTTAAATAAGTGGGTTAAGGAATTGGTGTAAGAAGATGGGGGTTGGGTTCCTGGAGAACTGGGAAAACTTTGCAGTGGGCTACAGGTTCTACAGCAGGGATGGGCTGCACCTTAATGGGGAGGGTGCAGCTGCATTGGGGGAGAAGATGGCTAAACGGTTGGAGGAGATTTTATAATAGGATCTGGGGGGAGGCGGGAGGGTAAAGTCTCAATATGTAGACAAGATAAGGTAAAAAGACAGTGGGAGCCTAACATTATGGGGGGTGGAGAGGGGGGTGGGGACAGTGTAAAGAGTAAGGAGGTTGATAAAACTTCAAGTAGCCCATTTCATGTAACCAAAATTGGAAAACGTGGAGGTAAAAATATAAAGTGCATGGTAACCAATGCTAGGAGCCTTGCAAATAAAATGGACGAACTAGAGTTCATTCTGATTGACAAAGGCTATGACATTGTGGAAATAACCAAGACATGGATGGATGAAAGCCATGACTGGATAGCTAATTTAGAGGGATACAATGTGTCTAGGAAGGATAAAACAGGGAAAAAAGGTGGAGGGGTTTGTCTCTTTGTTAAGAATTCATTTACAGATGTCCTGAACGATGAGATAGAGGAAGATTGTGAAGATGTGGAGTCCATTTGGGTAAATATTCATGGTGGAAATAGAGGTTGCTAATTGCTTATTGGGGTATGCTACAGGCCACCACATATTTATGAAGCCGCAGAACTGCAATTACTACAGCAGATTGAAAAAGCTGCAAGTAAAAATGAGGTCATAGTTATGGGTGACTTTAACTTTCCAGACATTGACTGGAGTATTGAGGCTACCCATTCTGGTAAAAGCAGCAGATTTCTGGCATCACTACAGGACAATTACTTAACTCAAATGGTAACGGAACCAACTAGGGGGAATGCGTTACTGGATTTGATCATTTCAAATAGACCAGATAATGTATCAAATGTGCAGGTTCAAGAACATTTGGGAAATAGTAATCACAACAAGATAACGTTTGATCTGGTGACTGATAGGCCGCGGGGCAGTGGGACCACTAAAACTATGAATTTTAGAGAAGCAAACTTCAATCAACTCAGGCAGGCACTAAGTTTGGTGAACGGGGAAAATGTACTACGAGGGGAGGACACTGAAGGGAAATGGCAAGCTTTTAAGCTTATTCTCAATCAATATTGAAGTATGTATATCCCATATGGAAACAAAATGTCTAGGAATAAAAAAAGGCCTCTATGGATGAATTGAAAAGTTAGAGATAAAATGAAGGGGAAAAATAATGCCTATAGGATCCTAAAACAGGAGGGGACCGAGGCTGCATTAAGCAATTATAAGGAGTGCAATAAAAGTTGTAAAAAATAAATTAGACTGGCAAAGATTGAAGCTGAAAATCAAATCGCTAGGGATATCAAATCTAACCCAAAGAAATTTTAGAAGTACATCAACTCTAAAAAAAGAAAGGTTGACTGTATTGGACTCCTAAAGGATGAGGGTGGGAACTCAATGGTGGATGACCAAGGTAAGGCAGAGTTATTAAATGCTTTCTTTGCTTCTGTCTTCACAAAGGAAACAGCACTGTTGCAAATTACAGAAGTGGAAGAGTCTAATCTTCCAACAGTAATATTTAATGCAGGAAGAAGTGAAGGAAAGACTAAATAAATTAAAAATAGACAAGGCACCTGGCCCGGATGGCATGCATCCTCGGGTCCTAAGGGAATTAAATTCAGTTATAGATAAACCCCTTTATCTTAACTTTTGTGACTCGCTTTCAACTGGCAGAGTCCCAGTGGATTGGCATACAGCTCACGTTTTCCCATTATTTAAGAAGGGCAAAAAAACAGATCCAGGAAATTATGGACCTGTAAGCTTAACATCAGTTGTATGCAAACTATTTGAGGGGTTACTAAGAGATACTATACATGACTTCATAGTAGAAAATAGTCTTTTTTCTGAGCATTAACATGGGTTTACTAAAAACAGGTCCTGTTTGACTAACATGCTCAGCTTTTATGAGGTAGTGAACGCTAATGTGGATATTGGGAATGCTGTAGATGTGATATACTTGGACTTTGCAAAGGCCTTCGACACTGTTCCACACAAAAGTCTGGTGCAAAAGTTGAGGCTGCAAGGACTGGGGAAGAGTCTGTGTGCATGGATAGGGAACTGGCTAATGGACAGAAAACAAAGAGTTGTGGTCAATGGATCATACTCAAAATGGGAGACTGTTAGCAGTGGGGTCCCACAGGGGTCTGTACTGGGTCCAGTGCTCTTCAATTTATTTATTAATGACCTAGTAGATGCAGTAGTAAGCAATGTTGCTATTTTTGCAGATGATACAAATTGTGCAGAATCACCAACTCACAGGAAGATAGGGAAATACTGCAACAGGATCTGGATAGGATGGCTATATGGGCACATAAACGGCAGATGAAATTCAATGTTGAAAAATGGAAAGTCATGCATTTTGGTCGTACCAATGGTCTAGCACCATACAAAATAAATGGGATACAGTTGGGGACATCAAACTTGGAGAAGGACTTACGAGTACTCATCGACAGCAAGTTAAATAACTGTACTCAATGCCAAGCCGCTGCAGCTAAAGCTAACAAAATTTTGGGATGCATTAAAAGGGAAATAAAAACTAGAGATGCTAGCATAATATTGTCCCTGTTTAACTCTCTAGTAAGGCCACATCTGGAATATGGAATTCAGTTCTGGGCACCACATTACAGGAAAGATATTGCAGTTTTAGAGCAGGTGCAGAGACGAGCAAGAAAATTGATACGTGGGATGGAAGGTCTCAATTACCAAGAAAGGTTAGATAAACTGGGTTTATTTAGTCTAGAGAAAAGATACCTTAGAGGGTAGCTTCACTCGCTCCCCAGCTTCACTCCCTCTCCTCCACCCCAGCTTCACTCACTCCCTCTCCCTCTCCTCCATCCCAGCTTCACTCACTCCCCAGCTTCACTCCCTCTCCGTCTCCTCCCCCCCCAACTTCAGTCACTCCCCGGCTTCGCTCCCTCTCCCTCTCCTCCACCCCAGCTTCACTCACTCTCCCATTTCATCTTTTACCACCACAGTTTACTTTAAGTAATTGTTCCCCACACAATAGTCATCATGTTGGAGAATGCAGTACAGTGTACATCCTGCAACATGTATGCATGCCCTGATCAGCAGATTGAGGGTGTTTACTGTTGCCCTGGGTGTGTGCGTGTTGCTCAATTAGAGGCTGAAGTCAGAGAGCTAAATGAGCATCTCGCAACACTGAGACACATACACAACATGGAGAAGAGCTTGGATCTCACAATCCAGACACTGGAGGGAACCAGTAAAGAAGAGGTGGGTGGAGTACAGCCGGAGCAAGAAGCAGAGGTAGCCGCTAGTTGGCTCACAGTTAGAAGGGGTAGGGGAAAAAGTGGCAGGGAGGCTAGCCCAGAGTTGTCCCTCCCTAATAAGTATGCTTGTTTGCATAATATTGGGGAGGATGATTCTGGAGTAGCAATGCTGCAGCAGGATGTGTCCCTTAGCAACCAGGGGGCAGACTGCTGTAACGAGAAAGGGAATAGGAGTGCAGCTAAGGCTAGACAGGTACTGGTGGTAGGGGATTCAATTATTAGGCGCACAGGTAGGGTAATCTGTCGAAGAAACCGTGAATGCCGTACAGTCTGTTGCCTCCCGGGTGCTCGGGTTCAGCATGTAGCGGAAAGAATTTACAGATTATTGGGTGGGGCTTGGGAAGACCCGGCTGTCATGGTACACATTGGCACCAATGACAAAGTTAGTGGGAGATGGAAGGTCCTCAAAAATGATTTTCAGGTACTTGGAGATAAACTTAAAGCAGGGACCTCCAAGGTGGAGTTTTCTGAAATACTGCCAGTGCCACGTGCTACATCTGAGAGACAAAGGGAACTTAGGGAGTTAAATAAGTGGGTTAAGGAATTGGTGTAAGAAGATGGGGGTTGGGTTCCTGGAGAACTGGGAAAACTTTGCAGTGGGCTACAGGTTCTACAGCAGGGATGGGCTGCACCTTAATGGGGAGGGTGCAGCTGCATTGGGGGAGAAGATGGCTAAACGGTTGGAGGAGATTTTATAATAGGATCTGGGGGGAGGCGGGAGGGTAAAGTCTCAATATGTAGACAAGATAAGGTAAAAAGACAGTGGGAGCCTAACATTATGGGGGGTGGAGAGGGGGGTGGGGACAGTGTAAAGAGTAAGGAGGTTGATAAAACTTCAAGTAGCCCATTTCATGTAACCAAAATTGGAAAACGTGGAGGTAAAAATATAAAGTGCATGGTAACCAATGCTAGGAGCCTTGCAAATAAAATGGACGAACTAGAGTTCATTCTGATTGACAAAGGCTATGACATTGTGGAAATAACCAAGACATGGATGGATGAAAGCCATGACTGGATAGCTAATTTAGAGGGATACAATGTGTCTAGGAAGGATAAAACAGGGAAAAAAGGTGGAGGGGTTTGTCTCTTTGTTAAGAATTCATTTACAGATGTCCTGAACGATGAGATAGAGGAAGATTGTGAAGATGTGGAGTCCATTTGGGTAAATATTCATGGTGGAAATAGAGGTTGCTAATTGCTTATTGGGGTATGCTACAGGCCACCACATATTTATGAAGCCGCAGAACTGCAATTACTACAGCAGATTGAAAAAGCTGCAAGTAAAAATGAAGTCATAGTTATGGGTGACTTCAACTTTCCAGACATTGACTGGAGTATTGAGGCTACCCATTCTGGTAAAAGCAGCAGATTTCTGGCATCACTACAGGACAATTACTTAACTCAAATGGTAACGGAACCAACTAGGGGGAATGCGTTACTGCATTTGATCATTTCAAATAGACCAGATAATGTATCAAATGTGCAGGTTCAAGAACATTTGGGAAATAGTAATCACAACAAGATAACGTTTGATCTGGTGACTGATAGGCCGCGGGGCAGTGGGACCACTAAAACTATGAATTTTAGAGAAGCAAACTTCAATCAACTCAGGCAGGCACTAAGTTTGGTGAACGGGGAAAATGTACTACGAGGGGAGGACACTGAAGGGAAATGGCAAGCTTTTAAGCTTATTCTCAATCAATATTGAAGTATGTATATCCCATATGGAAACAAAATGTCTAGGAATAAAAAAAGGCCTCTATGGATGAATTGAAAAGTTAGAGATAAAATGAAGGGGAAAAATAATGCCTATAGGATCCTAAAACAGGAGGGGACCGAGGCTGCATTAAGCAATTATAAGGAGTGCAATAAAAGTTGTAAAAAATAAATTAGACTGGCAAAGATTGAAGCTGAAAATCAAATCGCTAGGGATATCAAATCTAACCCAAAGAAATTTTAGAAGTACATCAACTCTAAAAAAAGAAAGGTTGACTGTATTGGACTCCTAAAGGATGAGGGTGGGAACTCAATGGTGGATGACCAAGGTAAGGCAGAGTTATTAAATGCTTTCTTTGCTTCTGTCTTCACAAAGGAAACAGCACTGTTGCAAATTACAGAAGTGGAAGAGTCTAATCTTCCAACAGTAATATTTAATGCAGGAAGAAGTGAAGGAAAGACTAAATAAATTAAAAATAGACAAGGCACCTGGCCCGGATGGCATGCATCCTCGGGTCCTAAGGGAATTAAATTCAGTTATAGATAAACCCCTTTATCTTAACTTTTGTGACTCGCTTTCAACTGGCAGAGTCCCAGTGGATTGGCATACAGCTCACGTTTTCCCATTATTTAAGAAGGGCAAAAAAACAGATCCAGGAAATTATGGACCTGTAAGCTTAACATCAGTTGTATGCAAACTATTTGAGGGGTTACTAAGAGATACTATACATGACTTCATAGTAGAAAATAGTCTTTTTTCTGAGCATTAACATGGGATTACTAAAAACAGGTCCTGTTTGACTAACATGCTCAGCTTTTATGAGGTAGTGAACGCTAATGTGGATATTGGGAATGCTGTAGATGTGATATACTTGGACTTTGCAAAGGCCTTCGACACTGTTCCACACAAAAGTCTGGTGCAAAAGTTGAGGCTGCAAGGACTGGGGAAGAGTCTGTGTGCATGGATAGGGAACTGGCTAATGGACAGAAAACAAAGAGTTGTGGTCAATGGATCATACTCAAAATGGGAGACTGTTAGCAGTGGGGTCCCACAGGGGTCTGTACTGGGTCCAGTGCTCTTCAATTTATTTATTAATGACCTAGTAGATGCAGTAGTAAGCAATGTTGCTATTTTTGCAGATGATACAAATTGTGCAGAATCACCAACTCACAGGAAGATAGGGAAATACTGCAACAGGATCTGGATAGGATGGCTATATGGGCACATAAACGGCAGATGAAATTCAATGTTGAAAAATGGAAAGTCATGCATTTTGGTCGTACCAATGGTCTAGCACCATACAAAATAAATGGGATACAGTTGGGGACATCAAACTTGGAGAAGGACTTACGAGTACTCATCGACAACAAGTTAAATAACTGTACTCAATGCCAAGCCGCTGCAGCTAAAGCTAACAAAATTTTGGGATGCATTAAAAGGGAAATAAAAACTAGAGATGCTAGCATAATATTGTCCCTGTTTAACTCTCTAGTAAGGCCACATCTGGAATATGGAATTCAGTTCTGGGCACCACATTACAGGAAAGATATTGCAGTTTTAGAGCAGGTGCAGAGACGAGCAAGAAAATTGATACGTGGGATGGAAGGTCTCAATTACCAAGAAAGGTTAGATAAACTGGGTTTATTTAGTCTAGAGAAAAGATACCTTAGAGGGTAGCTTCACTCGCTCCCCAGCTTCACTCCCTCTCCTCCACCCCAGCTTCACTCACTCCCTTTCCCTCTCCTCCATCCCAGCTTCACTCACTCCCCAGCTTCACTCCCTCTCCGTCTCCTCCCCCCCCAACTTCAGTCACTCCCCGGCTTCGCTCCCTCTCCCTCTCCTCCACCCCAGCTTCACTCACTCTCCCATTTCATCTTTTACCACCACAGTTTACTTTAAGTAATTGTTCCCCACACAATAGTCATCATGTTGGAGAATGCAGTACAGTGTACATCCTGCAACATGTATGCATGCCCTGATCAGCAGATTGAGGGTGTTTACTGTTGCCCTGGGTGTGTGCGTGTTGCTCAATTAGAGGCTGAAGTCAGAGAGCTAAATGAGCATCTCGCAACACTGAGACACATACACAACATGGAGAAGAGCTTGGATCTCACAATCCAGACACTGGAGGGAACCAGTAAAGAAGAGGTGGGTGGAGTACAGCCGGAGCAAGAAGCAGAGGTAGCCGCTAGTTGGCTCACAGTTAGAAGGGGTAGGGGAAAAAGTGGCAGGGAGGCTAGCCCAGAGTTGTCCCTCCCTAATAAGTATGCTTGTTTGCATAATATTGGGGAGGATGATTCTGGAGTAGCAATGCTGCAGCAGGATGTGTCCCTTAGCAACCAGGGGGCAGACTGCTGTAACGAGAAAGGGAATAGGAGTGCAGCTAAGGCTAGACAGGTACTGGTGGTAGGGGATTCAATTATTAGGCGCACAGGTAGGGTAATCTGTCGAAGAAACCGTGAATGCCGTACAGTCTGTTGCCTCCCGGGTGCTCGGGTTCAGCATGTAGCGGAAAGAATTTACAGATTATTGGGTGGGGCTTGGGAAGACCCGGCTGTCATGGTACACATTGGCACCAATGACAAAGTTAGTGGGAGATGGAAGGTCCTCAAAAATGATTTTCAGGTACTTGGAGATAAACTTAAAGCAGGGACCTCCAAGGTGGAGTTTTCTGAAATACTGCCAGTGCCACGTGCTACATCTGAGAGACAAAGGGAACTTAGGGAGTTAAATAAGTGGGTTAAGGAATTGGTGTAAGAAGATGGGGGTTGGGTTCCTGGAGAACTGGGAAAACTTTGCAGTGGGCTACAGGTTCTACAGCAGGGATGGGCTGCACCTTAATGGGGAGGGTGCAGCTGCATTGGGGGAGAAGATGGCTAAACGGTTGGAGGAGATTTTATAATAGGATCTGGGGGGAGGCGGGAGGGTAAAGTCTCAATATGTAGACAAGATAAGGTAAAAAGACAGTGGGAGCCTAACATTATGGGGGGTGGAGAGGGGGGTGGGGACAGTGTAAAGAGTAAGGAGGTTGATAAAACTTCAAGTAGCCCATTTCATGTAACCAAAATTGGAAAACGTGGAGGTAAAAATATAAAGTGCATGGTAACCAATGCTAGGAGCCTTGCAAATAAAATGGACGAACTAGAGTTCATTCTGATTGACAAAGGCTATGACATTGTGGAAATAACCAAGACATGGATGGATGAAAGCCATGACTGGATAGCTAATTTAGAGGGATACAATGTGTCTAGGAAGGATAAAACAGGGAAAAAAGGTGGAGGGGTTTGTCTCTTTGTTAAGAATTCATTTACAGATGTCCTGAACGATGAGATAGAGGAAGATTGTGAAGATGTGGAGTCCATTTGGGTAAATATTCATGGTGGAAATAGAGGTTGCTAATTGCTTATTGGGGTATGCTACAGGCCACCACATATTTATGAAGCCGCAGAACTGCAATTACTACAGCAGATTGAAAAAGCTGCAAGTAAAAATGAGGTCATAGTTATGGGTGACTTCAACTTTCCAGACATTGACTGGAGTATTGAGGCTACCCATTCTGGTAAAAGCAGCAGATTTCTGGCATCACTACAGGACAATTACTTAACTCAAATGGTAACGGAACCAACTATGGGGAATGCGTTACTGGATTTGATCATTTCAAATAGACCAGATAATGTATCAAATGTGCAGGTTCAAGAACATTTGGGAAATAGTAATCACAACAAGATAACGTTTGATCTGGTGACTGATAGGCCGCGGGGCAGTGGGACCACTAAAACTATGAATTTTAGAGAAGCAAACTTCAATCAACTCAGGCAGGCACTAAGTTTGGTGAACGGGGAAAATGTACTACGAGGGGAGGACACTGAAGGGAAATGGCAAGCTTTTAAGCTTATTCTCAATCAATATTGAAGTATGTATATCCCATATGGAAACAAAATGTCTAGGAATAAAAAAAGGCCTCTATGGATGAATTGAAAAGTTAGAGATAAAATGAAGGGGAAAAATAATGCCTATAGGATCCTAAAACAGGAGGGGACCGAGGCTGCATTAAGCAATTATAAGGAGTGCAATAAAAGTTGTAAAAAATAAATTAGACTGGCAAAGATTGAAGCTGAAAATCAAATCGCTAGGGATATCAAATCTAACCCAAAGAAATTTTAGAAGTACATCAACTCTAAAAAAAGAAAGGTTGACTGTATTGGACTCCTAAAGGATGAGGGTGGGAACTCAATGGTGGATGACCAAGGTAAGGCAGAGTTATTAAATGCTTTCTTTGCTTCTGTCTTCACAAAGGAAACAGCACTGTTGCAAATTACAGAAGTGGAAGAGTCTAATCTTCCAACAGTAATATTTAATGCAGGAAGAAGTGAAGGAAAGACTAAATAAATTAAAAATAGACAAGGCACCTGGCCCGGATGGCATGCATCCTCGGGTCCTAAGGGAATTAAATTCAGTTATAGATAAACCCCTTTATCTTAACTTTTGTGACTCGCTTTCAACTGGCAGAGTCCCAGTGGATTGGCATACAGCTCACGTTTTCCCATTATTTAAGAAGGGCAAAAAAACAGATCCAGGAAATTATGGACCTGTAAGCTTAACATCAGTTGTATGCAAACTATTTGAGGGGTTACTAAGAGATACTATACATGACTTCATAGTAGAAAATAGTCTTTTTTCTGAGCATTAACATGGGATTACTAAAAACAGGTCCTGTTTGACTAACATGCTCAGCTTTTATGAGGTAGTGAACGCTAATGTGGATATTGGGAATGCTGTAGATGTGATATACTTGGACTTTGCAAAGGCCTTCGACACTGTTCCACACAAAAGTCTGGTGCAAAAGTTGAGGCTGCAAGGACTGGGGAAGAGTCTGTGTGCATGGATAGGGAACTGGCTAATGGACAGAAAACAAAGAGTTGTGGTCAATGGATCATACTCAAAATGGGAGACTGTTAGCAGTGGGGTCCCACAGGGGTCTGTACTGGGTCCAGTGCTCTTCAATTTATTTATTAATGACCTAGTAGATGCAGTAGTAAGCAATGTTGCTATTTTTGCAGATGATACAAATTGTGCAGAATCACCAACTCACAGGAAGATAGGGAAATACTGCAACAGGATCTGGATAGGATGGCTATATGGGCACATAAACGGCAGATGAAATTCAATGTTGAAAAATGGAAAGTCATGCATTTTGGTCGTACCAATGGTCTAGCACCATACAAAATAAATGGGATACAGTTGGGGACATCAAACTTGGAGAAGGACTTACGAGTACTCATCGACAACAAGTTAAATAACTGTACTCAATGCCAAGCCGCTGCAGCTAAAGCTAACAAAATTTTGGGATGCATTAAAAGGGAAATAAAAACTAGAGATGCTAGCATAATATTGTCCCTGTTTAACTCTCTAGTAAGGCCACATCTGGAATATGGAATTCAGTTCTGGGCACCACATTACAGGAAAGATATTGCAGTTTTAGAGCAGGTGCAGAGACGAGCAAGAAAATTGATACGTGGGATGGAAGGTCTCAATTACCAAGAAAGGTTAGATAAACTGGGTTTATTTAGTCTAGAGAAAAGATACCTTAGAGGGTAGCTTCACTCGCTCCCCAGCTTCACTCCCTCTCCTCCACCCCAGCTTCACTCACTCCCTTTCCCTCTCCTCCATCCCAGCTTCACTCACTCCCCAGCTTCACTCCCTCTCCGTCTCCTCCCCCCCCAACTTCAGTCACTCCCCGGCTTCGCTCCCTCTCCCTCTCCTCCACCCCAGCTTCACTCACTCTCCCATTTCATCTTTTACCACCACAGTTTACTTTAAGTAATTGTTCCCCACACAATAGTCATCATGTTGGAGAATGCAGTACAGTGTACATCCTGCAACATGTATGCATGCCCTGATCAGCAGATTGAGGGTGTTTACTGTTGCCCTGGGTGTGTGCGTGTTGCTCAATTAGAGGCTGAAGTCAGAGAGCTAAATGAGCATCTCGCAACACTGAGACGCATACACAACATGGAGAAGAGCTTGGATCTCACAATCCAGACACTGGAGGGAACCAGTAAAGAAGAGGTGGGTGGAGTACAGCCGGAGCAAGAAGCAGAGGTAGCCGCTAGTTGGCTCACAGTTAGAAGGGGTAGGGGAAAAAGTGGCAGGGAGGCTAGCCCAGAGTTGTCCCTCCCTAATAAGTATGCTTGTTTGCATAATATTGGGGAGGATGATTCTGGAGTAGCAATGCTGCAGCAGGATGTGTCCCTTAGCAACCAGGGGGCAGACTGCTGTAACGAGAAAGGGAATAGGAGTGCAGCTAAGGCTAGACAGGTACTGGTGGTAGGGGATTCAATTATTAGGCGCACAGGTAGGGTAATCTGTCGAAGAAACCGTGAATGCCGTACAGTCTGTTGCCTCCCGGGTGCTCGGGTTCAGCATGTAGCGGAAAGAATTTACAGATTATTGGGTGGGGCTTGGGAAGACCCGGCTGTCATGGTACACATTGGCACCAATGACAAAGTTAGTGGGAGATGGAAGGTCCTCAAAAATGATTTTCAGGTACTTGGAGATAAACTTAAAGCAGGGACCTCCAAGGTGGAGTTTTCTGAAATACTGCCAGTGCCACGTGCTACATCTGAGAGACAAAGGGAACTTAGGGAGTTAAATAAGTGGGTTAAGGAATTGGTGTAAGAAGATGGGGGTTGGGTTCCTGGAGAACTGGGAAAACTTTGCAGTGGGCTACAGGTTCTACAGCAGGGATGGGCTGCACCTTAATGGGGAGGGTGCAGCTGCATTGGGGGAGAAGATGGCTAAACGGTTGGAGGAGATTTTATAATAGGATCTGGGGGGAGGCGGGAGGGTAAAGTCTCAATATGTAGACAAGATAAGGTAAAAAGACAGTGGGAGCCTAACATTATGGGGGGTGGAGAGGGGGGTGGGGACAGTGTAAAGAGTAAGGAGGTTGATAAAACTTCAAGTAGCCCATTTCATGTAACCAAAATTGGAAAACGTGGAGGTAAAAATATAAAGTGCATGGTAACCAATGCTAGGAGCCTTGCAAATAAAATGGACGAACTAGAGTTCATTCTGATTGACAAAGGCTATGACATTGTGGAAATAACCAAGACATGGATGGATGAAAGCCATGACTGGATAGCTAATTTAGAGGGATACAATGTGTCTAGGAAGGATAAAACAGGGAAAAAAGGTGGAGGGGTTTGTCTCTTTGTTAAGAATTCATTTACAGATGTCCTGAACGATGAGATAGAGGAAGATTGTGAAGATGTGGAGTCCATTTGGGTAAATATTCATGGTGGAAATAGAGGTTGCTAATTGCTTATTGGGGTATGCTACAGGCCACCACATATTTATGAAGCCGCAGAACTGCAATTACTACAGCAGATTGAAAAAGCTGCAAGTAAAAATGAGGTCATAGTTATGGGTGACTTCAACTTTCCAGACATTGACTGGAGTATTGAGGCTACCCATTCTGGTAAAAGCAGAAGATTTCTGGCATCACTACAGGACAATTACTTAACTCAAATGGTAACGGAACCAACTAGGGGGAATGCGTTACTGGATTTGATCATTTCAAATAGACCAGATAATGTATCAAATGTGCAGGTTCAAGAACATTTGGGAAATAGTAATCACAACAAGATAACGTTTGATCTGGTGACTGATAGGCCGCGGGGCAGTGGGACCACTAAAACTATGAATTTTAGAGAAGCAAACTTCAATCAACTCAGGCAGGCACTAAGTTTGGTGAACGGGGAAAATGTACTACGAGGGGAGGACACTGAAGGGAAATGGCAAGCTTTTAAGCTTATTCTCAATCAATATTGAAGTATGTATATCCCATATGGAAACAAAATGTCTAGGAATAAAAAAAGGCCTCTATGGATGAATTGAAAAGTTAGAGATAAAATGAAGGGGAAAAATAATGCCTATAGGATCCTAAAACAGGAGGGGACCGAGGCTGCATTAAGCAATTATAAGGAGTGCAATAAAAGTTGTAAAAAATAAATTAGACTGGCAAAGATTGAAGCTGAAAATCAAATCGCTAGGGATATCAAATCTAACCCAAAGAAATTTTAGAAGTACATCAACTCTAAAAAAAGAAAGGTTGACTGTATTGGACTCCTAAAGGATGAGGGTGGGAACTCAATGGTGGATGACCAAGGTAAGGCAGAGTTATTAAATGCTTTCTTTGCTTCTGTCTTCACAAAGGAAACAGCACTGTTGCAAATTACAGAAGTGGAAGAGTCTAATCTTCCAACAGTAATATTTAATGCAGGAAGAAGTGAAGGAAAGACTAAATAAATTAAAAATAGACAAGGCACCTGGCCCGGATGGCATGCATCCTCGGGTCCTAAGGGAATTAAATTCAGTTATAGATAAACCCCTTTATCTTAACTTTTGTGACTCGCTTTCAACTGGCAGAGTCCCAGTGGATTGGCATACAGCTCACGTTTTCCCATTATTTAAGAAGGGCAAAAAAACAGATCCAGGAAATTATGGACCTGTAAGCTTAACATCAGTTGTATGCAAACTATTTGAGGGGTTACTAAGAGATACTATACATGACTTCATAGTAGAAAATAGTCTTTTTTCTGAGCATTAACATGGGTTTACTAAAAACAGGTCCTGTTTGACTAACATGCTCAGCTTTTATGAGGTAGTGAACGCTAATGTGGATATTGGGAATGCTGTAGATGTGATATACTTGGACTTTGCAAAGGCCTTCGACACTGTTCCACACAAAAGTCTGGTGCAAAAGTTGAGGCTGCAAGGACTGGGGAAGAGTCTGTGTGCATGGATAGGGAACTGGCTAATGGACAGAAAACAAAGAGTTGTGGTCAATGGATCATACTCAAAATGGGAGACTGTTAGCAGTGGGGTCCCACAGGGGTCTGTACTGGGTCCAGTGCTCTTCAATTTATTTATTAATGACCTAGTAGATGCAGTAGTAAGCAATGTTGCTATTTTTGCAGATGATACAAATTGTGCAGAATCACCAACTCACAGGAAGATAGGGAAATACTGCAACAGGATCTGGATAGGATGGCTATATGGGCACATAAACGGCAGATGAAATTCAATGTTGAAAAATGGAAAGTCATGCATTTTGGTCGTACCAATGGTCTAGCACCATACAAAATAAATGGGATACAGTTGGGGACATCAAACTTGGAGAAGGACTTACGAGTACTCATCGACAACAAGTTAAATAACTGTACTCAATGCCAAGCCGCTGCAGCTAAAGCTAACAAAATTTTGGGATGCATTAAAAGGGAAATAAAAACTAGAGATGCTAGCATAATATTGTCCCTGTTTAACTCTCTAGTAAGGCCACATCTGGAATATGGAATTCAGTTCTGGGCACCACATTACAGGAAAGATATTGCAGTTTTAGAGCAGGTGCAGAGACGAGCAAGAAAATTGATACGTGGGATGGAAGGTCTCAATTACCAAGAAAGGTTAGATAAACTGGGTTTATTTAGTCTAGAGAAAAGATACCTTAGAGGGTAGCTTCACTCGCTCCCCAGCTTCACTCCCTCTCCTCCACCCCAGCTTCACTCACTCCCTCTCCCTCTCCTCCATCCCAGCTTCACTCACTCCCCAGCTTCACTCCCTCTCCGTCTCCTCCCCCCCCAACTTCAGTCACTCCCCGGCTTCGCTCCCTCTCCCTCTCCTCCACCCCAGCTTCACTCACTCTCCCATTTCATCTTTTACCACCACAGTTTACTTTAAGTAATTGTTCCCCACACAATAGTCATCATGTTGGAGAATGCAGTACAGTGTACATCCTGCAACATGTATGCATGCCCTGATCAGCAGATTGAGGGTGTTTACTGTTGCCCTGGGTGTGTGCGTGTTGCTCAATTAGAGGCTGAAGTCAGAGAGCTAAATGAGCATCTCGCAACACTGAGACGCATACACAACATGGAGAAGAGCTTGGATCTCACAATCCAGACACTGGAGGGAACCAGTAAAGAAGAGGTGGGTGGAGTACAGCCGGAGCAAGAAGCAGAGGTAGCCGCTAGTTGGCTCACAGTTAGAAGGGGTAGGGGAAAAAGTGGCAGGGAGGCTAGCCCAGAGTTGTCCCTCCCTAATAAGTATGCTTGTTTGCATAATATTGGGGAGGATGATTCTGGAGTAGCAATGCTGCAGCAGGATGTGCTCCTTAGCAACCAAGGGGCAGACTGCTGTAACGAGAAAGGGAATAGGAGTGCAGCTAAGGCTAGACAGGTACTGGTGGTAGGGGATTCAATTATTAGGCGCACAGGTAGGGTAATCTGTCGAAGAAACCGTGAATGCCGTACAGTCTGTTGCCTCCCGGGTGCTCGGGTTCAGCATGTAGCGGAAAGAATTTACAGATTATTGGGTGGGGCTTGGGAAGACCCGGCTGTCATGGTACACATTGGCACCAATGACAAAGTTAGTGGGAGATGGAAGGTCCTCAAAAATGATTTTCAGGTACTTGGAGATAAACTTAAAGCAGGGACCTCCAAGGTGGTGTTTTCTGAAATACTGCCAGTGCCACGTGCTACATCTGAGAGACAAAGGGAACTTAGGGAGTTAAATAAGTGGGTTAAGGAATTGGTGTAAGAAGATGGGGGTTGGGTTCCTGGAGAACTGGGAAAACTTTGCAGTGGGCTACAGGTTCTACAGCAGGGATGGGCTGCACCTTAATGGGGAGGGTGCAGCTGCATTGGGGGAGAAGATGGCTAAACGGTTGGAGGAGATTTTATAATAGGATCTGGGGGGAGGCGGGAGGATAAAGTCTCAATATGTAGACAAGATAAGGTAAAAAGACAGTGGGAGCCTAACATTATGGGGGGTGGAGAGGGGGGTGGGGACAGTGTAAAGAGTAAGGAGGTTGATAAAACTTCAAGTAGCCCATTTCATGTAACCAAAATTGGAAAACGTGAAGGTAAAAATATAAAGTGCATGGTAACCAATGCTAGGAGCCTTGCAAATAAAATGGACGAACTAGAGTTCATTCTGATTGACAAAGGCTATGACATTGTGGCAATAACCAAGACATGGATGGATGAAAGCCATGACTGGATAGCTAATTTAGAGGGATACAATGTGTCTAGGAAGGATAAAACAGGGAAAAAAGGTGGAGGGGTTTGTCTCTTTGTTAAGAATTCATTTACAGATGTCCTGAACGATGAGATAGAGGAAGATTGTGAAGATGTGGAGTCCATTTGGGTAACTATTCATGGTGGAAATAGAGGTTGCCAATTGCTTATTGGGGTATGCTACAGGCCAGCACATATTTATGAAGCCGCAGAACTGCAATTACTACAGCAGATTGAAAAAGCTGCAAGTAAAAATGAGGTCATAGTTATGGGTGACTTCAACTTTCCAGACATTGACTGGAGTATTGAGGCTACCCATTCTGGTAAAAGCAGCAGATTTCTGGCATCACTACAGGACAATTACTTAACTCAAATGGTAACGAAACCAACTAGGGGGAATGCGTTACTGGATTTGATCATTTCAAATAGACCAGATAATGTATCAAATGTGCAGGTTCAAGAACATTTGGGAAATAGTAATCACAACAAGATAACGTTTGATCTGGTGACTGATAGGCCGCGGGGCAGTGGGACCACTAAAACTATGAATTTTAGAGAAGCAAACTTCAATCAACTCAGGCAGGCACTAAGTTTGGTGAACGGGGAAAATGTACTACAAGGGGAGGACACTGAAGGGAAATGGCAAGCTTTTAAGCTTATTCTCAATCAATATTGAAGTATGTATATCCCATATGGAAACAAAATGTCTAGGAATAAAAAAAAGGCCTCTATGGATGAATTGAAAAGTTAGAGATAAAATGAAGGGGAAAAATAATGCCTATAGGATCCTAAAACAGGAGGGGACCGAGGCTGCATTAAGCAATTATAAGGAGTGCAATAAAAGTTGTAAAAAATAAATTAGACTGGCAAAGATTGAAGCTGAAAATCAAATCGCTAGGGATATCAAATCTAACCCAAAGAAATTTTAGAAGTACATCAACTCTAAAAAAAGAAAGGTTGACTGTATTGGACTCCTAAAGGATGAGGGTGGGAACTCAATGGTGGATGACCAAGGTAAGGCAGAGTTATTAAATGCTTTCTTTGCTTCTGTCTTCACAAAGGAAACAGCACTGTTGCAAATTACAGAAGTGGAAGAGTCTAATCTTCCAACAGTAATATTTAATGCAGGAAGAAGTGAAGGAAAGACTAAATAAATTAAAAATAGACAAGGCACCTGGCCCGGATGGCATGCATCCTCGGGTCCTAAGGGAATTAAATTCAGTTATAGATAAACCCCTTTATCTTAACTTTTGTGACTCGCTTTCAACTGGCAGAGTCCCAGTGGATTGGCATACAGCTCACGTTTTCCCATTATTTAAGAAGGGCAAAAAAACAGATCCAGGAAATTATGGACCTGTAAGCTTAACATCAGTTGTATGCAAACTATTTGAGGGGTTACTAAGAGATACTATACATGACTTCATAGTAGAAAATAGTCTTTTTTCTGAGCATTAACATGGGTTTACTAAAAACAGGTCCTGTTTGACTAACATGCTCAGCTTTTATGAGGTAGTGAACGCTGATGTGGATATTGGGAATGCTGTAGATGTGATATACTTGGACTTTGCAAAGGCCTTCGACACTGTTCCACACAAAAGTCTGGTGCAAAAGTTGAGGCTGCAAGGACTGGGGAAGAGTCTGTGTGCATGGATAGGGAACTGGCTAATGGACAGAAAACAAAGAGTTGTGGTCAATGGATCATACTCAAAATGGGAGACTGTTAGCAGTGGGGTCCCACAGGGGTCTGTACTGGGTCCAGTGCTCTTCAATTTATTTATTAATGACCTAGTAGATGCAGTAGTAAGCAATGTTGCTATTTTTGCAGATGATACAAATTGTGCAGAATCACCAACTCACAGGAAGATAGGGAAATACTGCAACAGGATCTGGATAGGATGGCTATATGGGCACATAAACGGCAGATGAAATTCAATGTTGAAAAATGGAAAGTCATGCATTTTGGTCGTACCAATGGTCTAGCACCATACAAAATAAATGGGATACAGTTGGGGACATCAAACTTGGAGAAGGACTTACGAGTACTCATCGACAACAAGTTAAATAACTGTACTCAATGCCAAGCCGCTGCAGCTAAAGCTAACAAAATTTTGGGATGCATTAAAAGGGAAATAAAAACTAGAGATGCTAGCATAATATTGTCCCTGTTTAACTCTCTAGTAAGGCCACATCTGGAATATGGAATTCAGTTCTGGGCACCACATTACAGGAAAGATATTGCAGTTTTAGAGCAGGTGCAGAGACGAGAAAGAAAATTGATACGTGGGATGGAAGGTCTCAATTACCAAGAAAGGTTAGATAAACTGGGTTTATTTAGTCTAGAGAAAAGATACCTTAGAGGGGATTTAATTAACATGTATAAATACGTCAGAGGGCAATATAAAAGCTTGGCGGATGAGCTTTTTGTCCCTAGGCCTTCTCAAAGGACTAGAGGACATGATCTGCGAATGGAGGAAAAACGTTTTGGCCATTTATTTAGGAAAGGGTTCTTTACAGTAAGAGTGATTAAGATGTGGAATGCATTGTCACAGGAAGTAGTTGTGGCAAATTCTATACCTGCATTTAAAGGGGGCTTAGATGCTTTCCTTGCATTGAAAGACATCCACGGCTACAATTACTAGGAATGCCCAATGATGTTGATCCAGGGATTTTATCTGATTGCCATCTGGAGTCGGGAAGGATTTTTTTCCCTTTTGGAGCTAATTGGACCATGCCTTGTAAGGGGTTTTCGCCTTCCTCTGGATCAACAGGGATATGTGAGGGAGCAGGCTGGTGTTGTACTTTGTTCTCTGGTTGAACTCGATGGATGTATGTCTTTTTTTCAACCCAAGTAACTATGTAACATAGGAACAATAATACAGTGTTTCCTCAAAAATATGACGCTGTCATATTAATTTTACTTTCAAAATATGTGCTAGGGCTTATTTTCGGGGTGGTCACTTTTGTGGGGGTAGCCAGATCCCCTTTAGTATATATAGTCAGTTTTCCCCCCTATATAGCCAGTGTATATAGTCAGAACCCCCATATAGCCAGTGTATATAGTCAGACCCCCCTGTATAGCCAGTGTATGTATAGTAAGACCCCTCTGTATATCCAGTGTATATATAGTAAGACCCCCCTGTATATCCAGTGTATATATAGTCAGACCCCCCCTGTATAGCCAGTATATATAGTCAGCGCTCCCCCATGTTCGCCTGCTCGCTCAGCCGCTCACCTTACCTAATCTGCTCCCGCTCCTGGCCCCCACCTGAAAGTCTGGATTCGCCTGCAGTTTATGCTGGCATAGCAGTGCGCACATCAGCAGAGACTTGTGGGCGAAAGCAGCTACGGTAATGTATCCAGTAACAGCGCCAACAGGAAGTAAACAGAGGTCACTTCCTGTATAGGGCAGCGCTGTTACTGGATACATTACCATAGCTGCTTTCATTTCAAGTCTCTGCTGATGTGCGTACCGCTATGTCAGCATAAACTGCAAGAGGATACAGACTTTAAGGTGGGGGCCTGGAGTGGGAGCAGATTAGGTAAAGCGGGCGGCTGAGCAAGCGGGCGAGCATGGGGTGTAACTCTGTCACTAGGTCTTATTTTCGGGGATGTCTTATATTTCAAGCATGCTTGAAATATAAGATAGGACTTATTTTCGGGGGATGTCTTATTTTAGGGGAAAGTCAGTATATGATAACGTAAAATGCTTCACTACAAATAACATGATGAATAGAGATGGCTCGAACCTCCGATTTTGGGTTCGTGAACTTCAAAAGCGAACTTCCGCAAAAGTTTGGTTCGCGCGAACCATGCGAACCGCAATAAACTTCAATGGGCAGGCGAACTTTGAAAAATACAAATACTGTTTTTGGCCACAAAAGTGATGGAAAAGATGTTTCAAGGAGTCTAACACCTGGAGGGGGTCAGTGACTACAAGAGGAAAACATTTTTTTTTTCAAAAAGACCTTATAGTTTTTGAGAAAATCGATTTTAAAATTCTCCTTTTGACCGTGTGAAAAATAAACACCCACCGACTTTAGCGGTTAATAGCAAAGTCTCCTTTCATAGTAGAAACACCAAATTTGCAGGGTATGTAGAGGGGTAGAGTGATTACAGTGAAATTTTTATTTTCTAAAAGACCTTATAGTTTTTGAGAAAATTGATTTTAAATTTCTCCTTCTGACCATGGGAAAATTAAACGCCCGCCAGAGCAGCTGGGGCTCCGCATTTTGGCTATCCCAGCCTGCATGGGGGACAAGGGGTTACAGAGAGCTTGGGAGGGGGGACCCCACGTCATTTTTTGGGAAATTTCCCACACTCTAAACATAAAAAAAAATTAAATAAAAAAAAATAACATTTTTACAGTTTTTTTATATTGTTTCCCACTATCTTTTTAACATATCCTGCAAATTTGGTGTTGCTAAGATGTAAGAGGCCTTGGCTATTACCGTATTTTTCGGACTTTAAGATTCACTTTTTCTCCCTCAAAAGTGAGGGGGGAGAAAAGTCTTATAGTGCGAATGTTACACTCTGGTCCATGAAAGTATTGCCCACCCCCATCCAGGCCGGTGTTCTCTGCCGCTGCTAGCAATCCATGACTCCCGCACTAGCAACCCGATGTCCCCCATCTACGCTGGTGGTCCCCGACACTCGTAACCCATGTTTCCTCTGCACCAGTAGAAACCCATTCTTTCTCCCTATCCATACTGGTGGTCCTGCAGTTGCTCGTAACCCATACTTCTGCCCCATTAGCAACTCATGCTCCCATCTATGCTGGTGGAGGTAACGGCAAAGGTAAATGTGGAGTGGAAGCCCTCACCCGTTCATCCTGAGCACCCCCGTGTCCTCTATCTTCTTACTTCTTCCGGCTTATATCTCCGTGTGCATGCGCACAGCTTGCCGACTCGCGCAGCTGTGAAGCGGCATGGACACACTGTTTCCAGGATCTTGTAGCAGCTCTGGAAGGAAGACAATACATCAGCTTCGGAGGACATCGCTGGATCAGGTGGAGCTGTCCATGTGACTCTGGTCTTGCAGCAGCTCCGACAGGCTTCTGGTACCAGCGTTGTCCCTGCTTATCTGAAGCCACCCGAACGACAGAGGACATCGGCGGCAGAAGACATCGCTGGCTCTGAGTCACGTGGGCCATCAGCTGGAGCTACCCACGTGACTCTGGTTATTGCAGCAGCTCCGGTGCATCTGGTACCAGCGATGTCCCTACTTCTCTAACGTCACCCAAAGGACATCAGCGGCGAAGGAGGACATCGCTGGCTCTGAGTCACATGGGCCATCAGCTGGAGCTACCCATGTGACTCAGAGCCAGCGATGTCCTCCTTTGCCGCTGATGTCCTTTGGGTGACGTTAGAGAAGTAGGGACATCGCTGGTACCAGATGCACTGGAGCTGCTGCAATAACCAGAGTCACGTGGGTAGCTCCAGCTGATGGCCCACGTGACTCTGGTTATTGCAGCAGCTCCGGTGCATCTGGTACCAGCAATGTCCCTACTTCTCTAACGTCACCCAAAGGACATCGGTGGTGAAGGAGGACATGCTGGCTCTGAGTTACGTGGGCCATCAGCTGAAACTGCCCACGTGACTCCAGTTCTTGCAGCGGTTCCTGCTCCAGCAGACATGCTTGCCACAGATGCCAGGATAGCACTAACGGGACTCTGACACTCTCTGGACCTAACTGCAGGAGACCCAAGACAACATCCCTAGTAGCCCAGGATCAACATCCCCAGTAGCCCAGCCTCTCCTCTAATATATGTAAGTATGAAACATGTATTTGTAGATTAGTGTATGTAGTAGGGGTGTTGAAGCTTAGTGTAGGTAGTGGGGTCATTTTAGGTAGTGGGGGCATTGTAGCTTAGTGTAGATAGTGTGGGCATTGTAGCTTAGTGTAGGTTGTGGGGGCATTGTAGCTTAGTGTAGGTTAGCGTAATGTAGTTAGTGGGGCAGCAGATGTAAGTGTAGAGTAGTTAGAGTAGCTGGTGGGGCAACAAGGGTTAATGTTGGGTAGTTACTGGAGCAGCAGATGTTAGTGTAGCTGGGCAGTCAGTTTAGCTTAGTTAGAAACAATTTGGGTGGAAAATGGTCCATAAGATGCCCCTGCACCAAAGACGCACCAGGTTTAGTATAATATTTTTTCCCTGATTTTTGCCCTCTAAACCTAGGTGCGTCTTATAGTCTGGAGCATCTTATAGTCCGAAAAATACGGTAACTGCTAAAGTCGGCAGGAATTGTTTCCCTAAGAACTGTCATTTACACATTTAAATGGATACGGTTTTTCTTTGAAATTTTAAAATCGATTTTCTCAAAAAGTATACGGTCGTTTTCCATTTTTTTTTCTCTTGTAGTCACTATCCCTATTTACATACCCTGCAAATTTGGTGTTTATAGCATGTAATGGGGCTTAGCTATTAACCGTTAAAGTTGGCACCATTAAAGTCTATGGGAAAAATGCGAACACAAAGTTTTATGAAAAAAACTTGCGCCATGAAAAAAGGGCCCAGCTTATTAACGAATTTGGTGCCAGGTATTAATTAAATTTGATAACGAGAACCATCGTTGTCAAGCTTTATTAACAATATTTACTATTGCAAAAAATAAATGAGAAATAATAACGAATAAATATTAACGTTAAATGTCGTTGTGTTTTTCGTCAATACTGCTTAAACCAACCCTACCCTCACACAGAACCCTCCCCTGGTGGTGATTAAAACTAACCACTCCCCCAGTGCCGCCTAACACTAACCACACCCTGGTGGTGCCTAACCCTAACCCTCCCCGTGGTGTCTAACTCTAACCACCCTCCTGGTGGTGCCTAACCCTAACCACAATTCCTGGTATTGCCTAAAACTAACCGCCACCTAGGTAGTGCCTAACCTTAACCACTCCCCTGGTGGTGTCTAACTCTAACCACTCCTTCTGCAGAAACACCATTTTACATATATTAACGATAATACCTTTGAAAACGTAAAATCTGTACTTATTAATGAAATAATATGACAAAAAACAATAACGTTGCAAACTTCTAAAACGATAACTACCTCAAAAACTATAATGTTCTAATGTTATTAACGAAATTTTTCGCTGCGCCCTTTTTTCAGCCTTTTTCGCCGTATTAACGATAAATGCATTTAAGTCTATGGCGGCGCCCTTTTCGTCCACCCTCAGCCGGCGCCCTTTTTTCCTGCTGCCTAAAAAGTTATATATCTGTAATAGAATAAATAGCCTTACAATCACGTACGCATTAAAAATCTTAAATTAACGTTAATATTAAAAGCGATATATTAGTAAGATAATAAAATATAAAGACTATAATTTACGCATTATAATTTTGAAAAAAAGGTTAATACAAAAAGCGATATATTTGTAATACAATAAGCTTGAAAACGAAAATGTACGCATTATACTTCTGAAAACGAATTGTAAAACGATAAAATAAGTGACAACGAAAAATTTACTCATTAATCTTCTGAAAACAAATTTTAAAAATGATAAAATAAGTTAAACTGAAAGTCAAAACAAATTTGTAAATGATATTTGCCACAAACCTTATTCTGTAAACTAACAAAAAGTTTTCATGGTCCCGGTAACCGCTATTTATCAGGCGCCCTAATTTCTTCTCTGGTGCCCAATAGCCGATATTTTGCATTGCAGTGTATGGGTGCGCCCTTTTTGTCCATTAGCCATATGCGCACTTTTTTCCTGTTTCCGAGCCCGGAACGCGTGGAGGGGATCCACAATCTGAGCTATACAGACCGCATGGTCTAGGGGTCTCTGGAAGAGAG